>NC_084904.1:23401158-23406158 GCF_949316345.1 Pungitius pungitius | reverse complement strand
GTCTCGTCTTAGTCTTGTTTTAGTCTCGTCTTAGTCTCGTCTTAGTCTCGTTTTAGTCTCGTCTTAGTCTTGTTTTAGTCTCGTCTTAGTCTCGTCTTAGTCTTGTTTTAGTCTCGTCTTAGTCTCGTCTTAGTCTTGTTTTAGTCTCGTCTTAGTCTTGTTTTAGTCTCGTCTTAGTCTCGTCTTAGTCTCATCTTAGTCTCGTCTTAGTCTCGTCTTAGTCTCGTTTTAGTCTCGTCTTAGTCTTGTTTTAGTCTCGTCTTAGTCTTGTTTTAGTCTTGTCTTAGTCTCGTCTTAGTCTTGTTTTAGTCTCGTCTTAGTCTCGTCTTAGTCTTGTTTTAGTCTTGTCTTAGTCTCGTCTTAGTCTCGTTTTAGTCTCGTCTTAGTCTCGTCTTAGTCTCGTCTTAGTCTTGTTTTAGTCTCGTCTTAGTCTCGTTTTAGTCTCGTCTTAGTCTTGTTTTAGTCTCGTCTTAGTCTCGTTTTAGTCTCGTCTTAGTCTCGTTTTAGTCTCGTCTTAGTCTCGTCTTAGTCTTGTTTTAGTCTCGTCTTAGTCTTGTCTATGTTTTTTGTTGATATTTCTAACACTGCCTCCTGGAGATGAGGTGCCTTGTGATCCGTCTCCTCCTCCTGAAATCAAAATGTAAATGTGCCTCTGAGGAGAAGCAGCGTTCTGGGATTCTGCTCGTATTGATTATATGAGGCGAGACCCCCCCCCCCTCGGCGCTCATTACCCAGAGTTCAGTGGGCTCAGGAGGCCGCTAATGACATTTGAGATTCTCACTAGTGAGTATTCAAGTATTCAAAACACTCACAGAATATTTCCCTTTGAAACGCTTAAGCTCATTTGAACATAATCAACCAAAATATATATTAAATCAATAAGGTACGAGAGGCAGTACTTTATCGTCCAATAATGTAACAGTTGGAGGGTGTAGTTATGGCAGGGTTAGGGTTAGTTGTAGCCACCAAACGTTGTGTGTCACATGTCATCAGTCTAGAGACAAATAGTCCCCTAAGTGCATGACTATTTGTGTTACCTCTGACCTTTGTGGGGGGCGGGATCAATAATTACATTAAAGCTTAAAGTCCTTTTCATGAAAATATATTTTTTATATACAGATAATTACATAATATTACTATTAAGATTACTATTTAATAATACGTGTTGTTTTCATGTAATCAAAAGCAACATTATTGTATTTTTATTATTATAATATTTTTTTTCACTCTTTTCTCATGTGTTCTCAAAAAATCCTTCTGAGGTAATGTGTGTGAGTGTGAGTGTGTCCTGTGTGTGGTTGTGTGTTGCATGAAGCATTAAATTGTTTCTTGTTTCTCACCAGTTCTTCAGGGTGAAGTAAAAGATTCAAGGGAAGACCTTCTTTTGCTTTTTAACTGATGAATCTGTGAATTGAATGTGTTAATTTATCCTCTTAGTTCAAACATATCTGCTTTCCTATAATAATGACTCCATGACTTGTATTACATCATTATTATGTTAAATCATATTTTTAAGTCTTACTGTGGTTTTGGGTTAAGGTTGTTGCCATGACAACACCTGTTTAGAAGCCTTCACCTTCGACATCCTTTTTGATATTTAACTAGAAGCAATGGAATTTGGATGAGAGCTGTTGTTTCCGTTAGCCACAAAGCTAACTAGCTAACTAGCTCCACATTCATTAAAGACTTGTTAGGGATTAGGAGGCTAATGAAATAAGGAGTAGGAGTTGAAGCATGAACACATTCTGGGTGACACCTCGATCAATAAGTAATAAAGAAGAATCTAATATTCACAATTCTTTAATGTCAATCTTTTGGTTCAGAAGAAGCTTCATTTTAAACTTTCATTTACTCTTAAAGAGATGGATCATGAATTTAGACATCTTCATCCCCCCCCCCCCCCCCCCTGGCCTGCTTCCCGCGTACATCTGCGCACTCAAAGCTACAAATGACGATGATGATGTATCATGTAACAGAGAAAGTCTCTTTGTTTCTGCCGTAAAAGGAGGAAATCGATAGCGTGGGCGGCGCCGGCTCCCCCCCCCCCCGAAGGTCCAGAGGGTCTCCTCTGGACCGTCCAGGTGAGGGTTTGGCCCGGCGGGGGGGCTCAGGAATGCTGATTCTACACTTAGCCAGACGTTGATGCATGCCTCGGCCCCGCCGGTACCTGAGGGCCGGCCAGGAGATCAGCTGCTTCCAGGAGGAGAAGGAGGAGGAGGAGGAGGAGGGGGGGGGGGTATTTTTAGAGGCAGCAGGAGGCCGGGTGGGGGGGGGCAGAGGAGACAAGGAGGGAGTTGAAGAGACAGAGAGCAAGCGAAAGGGGTAGGAGAACAACATGGCGACCGCCTTACTCCAACTTCTTAAAGTCTCAGTGAGGACGACTCGCTGATGGCTGATGGAGACGATGGTCCACACCTCTCCATTTAATACATATTATTATTATTATTATTATTATCAAGAGATTCAAATCGTCTTCCACAAACATCAGTTCTCTCTTCATCAGTAGATTACGAAGCCGAGACGAGATGCGACGTGACGCTGTGGCTCATGTGGAGATGATACGGACTGAAGCTGCTGCCCGATAGACAACAACAACAACAACAACAACAACAAAAGGACTTGTTTGTTGACGAGGCGACCAGCTGCTGCAGAGTTCAGAATAAAGCCTCTCGGTCCCAGAGGAGCGCCGAGAAATCCTCACACAGGATGGATGCTGCTGTCGCCACGGCGCCCGTGTAGAGACAATGGTGTTAATGAGCCTCACACACTGACCACTGAGTGTGTGTGAGAGTGTGTGTGTGTGTGTGTGTGTTGGCCGGGTGCCGTACGCCTCCTAGAGGGTTAGCTTAGCATCACACTAGCTACCTAGCCTAGCCACTTAGCTGCTTTGTCCGGTCTTTTTTAAGGGTACTCGTGTTAATGTTTGAACTATAAATGTAATTCATTCATCTATTGAGTGGTTTCAAATTCCTCTCCTTGTAGAATAAAAAATGAATTCGATAAAAGTAGATTTATTTTTCACAATAAAAGAATTGCCAAAGATCAGCTGTGACTGATAGGAACCTGTCAGGGACGACCTGGTTCTCTAAAGTTCACTATCAGGTCGATCATCAGGGTCATGACCCTTAAAGGCGCATATCACTGTCTGACACACACACACACAGACACACACACACACACACACTCCTGAGTGATATCTGTCATATTTTTCCTCCATAACGACCAGGATCAAGCCCCACCCACCTCCGTCACGAGCACAACCTCATCATTACAGAAAAAATATATAAAGCATTTATTAACACCAATAAAACACCTTATTATAAACCACATTTAAACAGAAATAACCTTCTGTTGTGCAGAACTAAAAAATAAAAAGATAAAATAGCACTACAGTTAGATTGGCTGTATCACATCGGCCCGTATAAGAAGTGGGAGTATCACCTGCTTTATGGCCCTGAGAGACCTGTCAATCAGCGTTAGGCCCCGCCCTAAATCATCCCCTGCTTTATGGCCTTTTGACTGCAAATGGACCATAATCCACTAAATAAACATAATTGTTTTGCGGGGGGGGGGGGGGGGGCAGTTGGAGGCAGCAGGAAGCAGGCGGTCCAGTTTTTCTTCTTCATTAGTGTTTGTGCCTGCAGGTGTTAAATAATATTAATGACCTCCAGCGTCGCTACTTACCTCCTCGCTCGGCTTCGCCTCAAGTGATTCTATCGACCGCCCTCAGCGTGTGTGTGTGTGTGTCTGTGTGTGTGTGTGTGTGTGTGTGTGAGATTATTCCACTGCGATATTATCACCAAACTTTAATAAGTTGATTAGCGGCGGGGCGCTATCTGCTAACTGGATCTAGATGATGATGTTGATTGGACGAAGCGCCGCACCATCCATCTTTCTGATTGGCTAATAACTGGAATCCATCACAGTTTCACCCAGTGTGTGTGTGTCTGTGTGAGTGAGTGAGTGTGTGCATGTGTGTAAGTGTGAATGTGTGTGTGCGTGTGCGTGTGTGTGTGTGTGTGTTTTGTTCCCTCTACTTCACCTCCTGTGGTTGATTTTCTTCTTCACCTTTAGGTTCTTTTTTTCTCTTTTGTACACTTTTTCTTCTTGTTCTTTAAGTTCGGAGAGCGAGGACGCAAACAGTCACACACACAGACACACATAAAAACACACATACAGTCACACATGGACACACACAAACACTCACAGACACACACAGATTTAGTTATTCTTCAAGATAATAAAACTGTATTTTTTCACAACAGTTTCAGTCAAGTAGCTTCTGTCAGTGAAATATACACTATATTTAGTGTACTACAACTATATTACTACTATACTAGTACTAAACTACTACTATTCTACTATATTACTACTGTACTACTACTGTGCTACTACTACTATACTTTTACTGTACTACCACTACAATACTACTATACTACTACTAAACTAATAATATTCTACTACTGTACTACTACTATACTACTATAGTACTACTGTACTACTACTGTGCTACTACTATTCTACTACTACTATACTTTTACTGAATTACTACTATACTACTCTACTACTACTATACTACTACTATTCTACTACTACTATACTTTTACTGTACTACTAGTATATTACTACTATACTACTACTAAACTAATACTATTCTACTACTGTACTACTACTATACTACTACTGTACTACTACTGTCCTACTACTATTCTACTACACTTATACTTTTACTGTACTACTACTATATTACTACTACACAACTACCGTACTACTACTATTCTACTACTGTACTACTACTATATTACTATAGCGAGAAACCACGCGAGCGAATGACAGGGCGAGAGAGTTGGTGTAGAGAGAGAAGAGGAGGGGACCCAGGACGGAGCCCTGCGGAACTCCAGTAGTAAGAGGACATGGTTCAGATCTTCTCCAAGTTACCTGGTAGATGCGTCCATCAAGGTAGGATGAGAGAAGAGAGAGAGCAGAACCTGAGACACCAA
>NC_084904.1:22657403-22688458 GCF_949316345.1 Pungitius pungitius | reverse complement strand
CCCCCCCCCCCCCGTTTTCCCCTTGTACATGATGTCAATATGTTGATGCGCCTTCCTTTATTAAGATACCATCCAACTGATAACGAGTCCTGCTGCGTGTGACCAACATAAATAATTAGAACAGAGAGCGAGGAACGGCAGGTGGCTTTTGGCACAAAGAAATAATCATACTTGATGTGGAAAATAAAGTAAAAGGACCCATCTGTTCCCGGTGGGGGGGGCCATACACACACACACACACGTTAACATATTGTCAGTAACGTTACAAAATACACAGATAATAATTTAGTCACGGCACTCGGCTCTGGACACTTGTTCGTGACGATGTAACAGAACCGAGCCAGCGGGCCGCGCTCAGGCTTCAAATTAATGTCCGCCGGCCATTCCTTCCCTGCTCTGCCAATCCTTCACCGGGGGGGGGGGGGGGGGACATGCAACGCCAACATGATCGTCCGGAGGAGGTCACGATCGGTCTGTCTTGTAATACCTGACGCTACTGTCTTTGTTCTAACTGGTGCAACAGGAGCATGAAATAAAATATCATGGGTGAGGAAGCATGAATCCACAGAAGAGGGTTCTTCAGAGGGGGGGGCACTGGGTCAGAGAAGACTCAAATTACCCAACTGAAGAGGTCCACCTAGAAGGGCCACTTGAGGCGAGGTTCAAGAGGCCTCCTGTCGAGAGCCCCTCGCTGTGAGGGACCTGGAGGGGCCAAAGCGCCCCCCCCCCCCCCCCCCACCCCCTGTTACATTGTACCAACAGGATCATCAGCGCTGCAGATGAGACTCATCTGATGGGTGTAATGTGTGGGGAGTCGTCCTCGGGATACAAATGAGATGATTAAGACTCGCTCCACTTCCACAAGAAGAAAACAGCTGCTGTACCTTCATGACACACGTGTGTGTGGTGGTAAAATACACTGTATGACAATGAGATTTAGAGGAGTGACTGAGAAGAACGTGGATTTTATTAGTACACTGTGAGGAGTCATGTGATAACATAGTATGTTATTAGAGCCACAGTCGTAGAGTGATGTTAGGGTCATAGAGTAATATTAGGTTCATAGAGTGACGTTGGGGTCATAGAGTGACGTTGGGGTCGTAGTAAAAATGTATCCGGTGTGTGGTATAAACTCTGGTATATTGAAACCCTTTTAAAAACAAATACATTGAAACATTTGGTCGCATGATACTTGAAGACTGTTTCTTACTAAGAAACTAAGTTTAGAAGCCACTGAAGGCGAAATATACAACCAGATGCTAAACCCAAAATAATTCACCATATTCCATTTTTGCCAAAGTAAACAAAAGCTCCTTTGAACCCTTCCAGCAAAACCCACAAAATAATCTCAACCTCTTTGTGAGGAAAAGTGCTGTAGGACTCGTATAATAGCTACATCTCAGACACCACTTATTATTCTCATTCATTTATTATTTTACAACACATTTAATTCAAGCCTCTGCTCCAATCTTGTTTCAATTAAGGGCGACATGTTCAGACAAGATGCTGAAGAGAGGGAAGAAAAAAAAAAAACCTAAAATGGCATCTCCTGCATCCCTCGCAGGGGAAACATTATTCCTCATAAAAACTCTTTTAATAAATACTTCAGCACCTCGGAGAGTTCCCTCAACCTGAAAGGAAACACCGCCGACGCCCCGCAGCTAAAGGAGGCCATTACAGCGCGTACCGGGAGATTTAATAGGTGTCATAATTTATCATGTAAACCCAAAAGTGTTTCTTAATTAAGTGCGAGCCTTAATGAATTTTTTAATTTGATCCCTGTAAGTACTTTGCCATGCTAATTGCAATATTCCACACATTAGTTATCGGCTATTGCCCTTGGCTATTTGCTGTCGTGAGGAGGTGAGGGGGGGGGGAGGGGGTGGAAGGGGGGGGGCCTTCACAGTCTGAACTACATAAGTTCAGTTGAGAGTTTTACATTCTGGTCTACAAACGGAACATAAAGGGATATAAATTAGGCCTGGTTTTAATGTGGGTTTTTATGTATAACCAGTTAGATCGATACCTTATTAATCCTGCAAGGCTAAATTATTGTGCCCTAAAACATTCTTCACTTGGGTTATTTATATATATATACATACACTATTATTTATATAGTAAGAAATTGCAGAGTAAGACTATTTTAAATGCACGATATACACGGAGCAGATGAAGTGAACTAAACAATCAGCAGCACTTCCCTTCACACTTTGGGCGCGTGCGACGTGGCGGCAGCACCGTCCCCGTCCCTCCTAATCACCCAGTGAGCTATTTAGGAATGACTAATGCGACGGGGACTCGCTCTTGATGACTGCCTTTGTACCCAAAGTCTCGCTATCACCAGCGGCAGCCTCATATTGTTCACCGCAATTAATCTGTTTGAGGAACACAATAATGGAGTTGCCAACTGCTGCCCCGCGCTGGTATTTTATTAATCAACAGCAATTAGGCGGATGCCGCTTTGTCCTTAGGATGACTTTTTCTCCCCCCCATTCGCTTACAGAGAGGCGAGAGGGAGGAGAGGAGGGGGGGGGGGGGGGGGGGGGGGGAGCGAGCTCAGTGAGAAACACCCACGCAGATCACAGATGGGCTCAGACAGACATAAAGTTGCGAATGTGGGGAATCATCAGCAGACACAAAACTAGTAAAACCAATGCGTCGTGGCTGTAAAGTGCGTCGACCTCGTCAGCAAAAGGACGCCATTCGTTAAAGGAAAGGGGGCCGACTTACACTCTGAAGCCTTCTTTCAGGGGAGCAGCAGCCCTGCTGTCGCCTGCGGAGGAAACAGCTTCTCCTGCCACACGTTGGCAACTCGGCGGCTTCAGGGCGGAAGCCTGGGAGGCCGCTTCCACCCGGTCGGCTCGGCCTGCGGGTCACCGACTGAACCCGAACCCGGCTGCTTCCTGTGAACAAGGAGGCGTAGTAAGTCTTTGTAAATGTTATGTGAAAGTCATCGAAACTAACTGTTGCTATTTATTATATGAGGTTAATATTTTGTCATTATTCTCGCTTGTTCAAGTCGGTTGGTTTGATGGACGGGACCACAATGCACTGGGGTGGACCCTTTTGTTTGTTTTATGTCAACTCTTCTACGTGCGTGAAGTACAGACCTTGTTTTTAGAGTTCATCTTCACTGAATCGGACCGTCTCCTCCCCCCCCCTCCCCCTACAGTGCAGTCACGGTTAAGATGGATTTGTCAAGCCAAAGGAACACAAGGCCATTGACACACACATTGTGTACTCAAACCCCCCTCCTTTGTGGCATTACATTCAAGCATAACGGAGAACTCTGCAAACGCAAAAAAAAAAAAACCTGAATGTTTCGCCAAAGTAATTCCGCCCATATGAAGAAACTCAGGAATAAATCTGTTGACATTATCCGGGGGGCGATGTTGTCGGAGCATCTGCAGAGGAAATGTATTTAATATTCACAGGCCGTCTTACACTCCGACATCAGCCGAGGGAAGATAATCCCTCACAAGATTAAATTAAATGTAGGCTGGAGTGTTTAGCGCTGCTATTGTTTTCATTAGTGCAAAAAGGAATCGTGCTCACTGCATATGATATTAAATCGCCCGCCCCCCCCCCCCCCCCCCCCCCCCCGCACTCCCCCATCTGATACGACATCATGTCCTTCAGGGTCCATAATCTCCAAGCAGCAGGTTAGCATTATAGTTTTTGACTACACTTAGCGGTTACTAAACATGCATTTGGTGGTATTAAGATAAATCTGTTGAGAGGAAAGCAGAAGGTGCACCACCACACTCCGTTGGTCCGTCTCCCCTCCGTGAGGTGAGGAGGTGACGAGGGATTTGTGTTTGGGACCACAATGCAACGTTTTACGACTTGTTCTGGAGATCACGTGTTCTCCGCTGCGAGGGATTTTATCAACAGGTTGCAGTGAAGCGACATCTGCGAATGGCGATTAATTACGTCTGACAGATGTTACTAAAAGTCTGCAGAGTGCAGGATTGGAGAAAATAGCAGAGAGCCTCTGGAACAACCCGGGTCATACGATGACATCGAGCACAACTGCTTCTCTTCCCTCAGATTCGTGTGCAGGCGTTATGCTATAATGCATGCTCCTGTCTACACGTGTTCCCATGGACACAAAGACACTTAAATCCTGTTTCCTTTAACAAATCAATACTTTACGTGTGCTTTGTAAAACTGGCTGCTTATTGTTTTTTAGTTTGTATACTGCTAGGAATATCTATTTCCTTCTTTTCATTTAATGGCTATATTGTATTATAATGCTTTGATCACATGATCAGTTCCATGTTACCCATAAACATTGTAGGTTTTAAACCTGTACTAAGGTGGACAAAATAATAGCAACACAGCGTAAGACCTTTCAACAAATACTAAATCTTTGCAAAGGTGGCATTCATAGCAGGAGTCAAGTATTGTGTTTTCACGCCATCATAACCAAATATTAACCTTTCAACGTCCTTTCTAACTTGACCTTGAAAGTTGTGTAGAGAAAACTGCTTTGGCTCTTTACGTTTCAGACGCAACAGCAGCTCGACGTCCCGACGTGAGAACAGCTGGCGGCGGGGACACACCTGGTCGGGGGCACCCGGGTTTCCGGGCCAGGTACAGGACCAGTCCATCCCAGCACCGCGGACCCGGTTGGACGGGGGGGGTTGGGGAGGGGCGGTTTGGATCTCTGACACGGGGGACCGCCTCCTCCGTAAGCGCGGCGTGGCTGATCAAGCTGTTCCAACAACTGGAAGACATCACAAGTTAAACACTCATTATTTTAATTTGATGCTAATCATGTGTTAATGAGACTAATCCTCGCAATGATTCAGGTAATTTGCTTAATGGCTCCCGTCCAGATTACAGCAATCAGTCACGTTTGATAAGACGTCTGTTGAGCGGCGCGGTGGGAGTAGTGGGGGGGGGGGGGAACAGGTGAAGGCCAGCAGGCCTTTGGGAGAGCGAGGACATGGCGGTTCACCGACCCGCTCACCTGTGAGCCCACACTGTCTCGGCTCTGCATGGCGGGGAAGCTTTTTTAACTGGCAGTGAGGGAGGCAACACGCAGCAGCCATTTTGAACCATTTATTGATTATTATCGATAGCACAAAATGAAAATGAGGTAAAAAATGACACCATTTTTGGACAAACAAGGCCAGCAAACAAAATAAAAAGAGGTGACATTTGAACTGAGGACCACATTTCTTGCTCTACGGTTCCATCATATCAAATATCAATGCACTATATTTGTCACTCAATTGATCATAAAGGCAATCTGTAACGATTACACTAAATCACCATAAATTAAACTGAAGAGGTTTAGTCATCATTAACTGTCTTATTCCCTGTAGTTAGTGATACTCAGGGGAACTAATCGTTTTGACATACAAAATGATAGAAGCTATCTGCCTCTACTATACTCGGAGAATTAATCCATAATTAAACGTATGTTAGCCAGCTAGCTGTCACTGCTACAAGCTAAGCTAGTCCCCGACTGAGCTAACGGCTGCCCAAACAAGGTTAACTAGCTTAACTAACCTAGCGAGGCTAACTAGCAGAGTAAATAGCTTGGCTTGTAAAATAGCTTCGTGTTATAAGTTCATTGCGTGTTTTACCTTTTGACTTTTTCCTTCAGGCGAAGTCCGTCCGGAGCTTCAACAAAGTCTCATCTCACAACCATTTAACTTACACCGTATTTAAGAAGCTAACGTTAGCTAACAACACACCGTTTTCGCTAGCAGCGGGGGCGGGACTTAACTATATTAATATAAAAGATCCTTTTAGGAGTGCGTGTGTTTGATTGACAGGTGTTTGATCCAATCAAGCTCAGCCTCAGCCACGTTTTCTCTCTTTTTCTTTTTCTAAACATCGGTTTAGCCACAATTGTTTGCTTCAGAATGTTTATTTCAATTTATATGAATTTCCATTTAAACCTGATGGAAGCAAAACACTAGTAAAAATCAAAGTTAATTGTATTCACAGTTTCAATAGAAAAGCAAAACTAAAGGCAGAACAAACCAAGAATTAACAACATAACTAACAATAGTGTTAAATGGTAGATAATAAAACATCCAATATAATAACTCGAATGAATGTGACAACCGCCCCTGAAACAGAGAGGCATGAAATCCTACAATAGTATGAATATTAAATAAATAAACGAGCCAGGCCTCTCCGACGTACAGATGGACCCCTGGTGGGACGACACATTGTCAGATCAGTCCGTCCTGAGAGGAGGGGTGAGAGGGTGAGAGAGTGAGAGGGTGAGACTACGCCCCTGACAAATGGCTCCAGTATAATGACCTGTGAGTGCTAACAAATATAAATCGTTTTCTCTTGCATTTTTACTGTCATCAAAATAAATGCTCATTAGCCTTTTATGAGGGATTATGTGAATAATAAATAGATCCTAATTACCCCCTATCACAAATGCAAATGTGTGAATTTAGAGCAACGGGTAGTAAAACAATAGAGCTTCATCCCGGCCCAACACTATGTGTACAGTCGGTGAGTTATTGAGCAATTAATGGTTTTAAATTCATTTTTATGTCTGTTTGCTTTACTTTACATTGTTATTCCCACACATTTTTTTAAAACATTTTCCTCTATTCTTCCATCAAATATTTCTCTTCTTTGCTATTTCTACCAGACAGCCTGAGTGTGGACAATAGCACTTATTCAAGTCGGCATCGGTCACATTTGTTCCATTTGCCGCCTCAATCGGAGGATAACCTATATTTTACACACTAATCTGAGCTAAAGCGTGTCAGATGCCTATACAGGCCTCCCCCCCCCAGCCATTGTTCAGGCGGAGGGCTTATCCATGTTTCACATGCTGAGCGACAATGGACTTATGAGTCGGCCTCTGCAGCTTCAGTATGTTTCTCCGGTCAAAGCCGCACTCACCTTCTGTTGATGATCTCGCCTGGATGTGATCGTACGTCACAGAGGAATCTGGCTGAGCTGAAGAGAAATCGGCTTTAGATGAAGTTTAGAAACGATCACATTTAACATTTTCTGATGGAGAGAACAGATTAGATTGAGTCTTCAGGCCCGATTCTCTCCTGTGAGAGGTACGCCGGAACGGAATGTTGCTGAAAAGGTGTCGATGTGAAAGTGAAACCTCTGTCCTCTGAGGCGCTTTGGATGAAGCTGATCTCCCTCAGAGATAACGGGGTATCTGACTCTGACTCATAGCAGCCCCCCCCCCCCGCCATGCAGATTACGCTTTGTCCTACGGCAGAAAGCTCTTTCTCTTGTGCATCATGGGGATTATGGTTTTAATGAAAAGGTGGCCCACCACCGCGGACACTTTCATTCCTGCTCATTGTTCGTCGGGCAGCTGCATGTGGATTTAGCTCAACTTTAACTATGTGTGGATTAGATCTGCCTGATCCATTAGATGGATTATGGTCCCAATATCACTTCAGTTGTCACACCCCAATTCCTCGGCTTACTCAAGGAGGCTTGATGCGTGTGACGGGCAGACGGGCTGATGTAATGGGCAGGACAGATGTGGCATCCGGCGCATTCTGCACCCACTCACACACGAGGTCCATCCACTTTGCTTGGATTTCCTGAGGAGACGACGGGTGAGGCCAGTGCCGTAGGCCTCGGGTCCAGTCTTACACCTTTGACCCCCTCCGCTGGGTTTCCTGTTCATTCAAAGTTCTACGTAACCTAAAAGTGTCTTAGTCAGCGTTCGGCTGCACTTGGCAAAGAAACAAAGACGCTACAGAGTCTTTGCTTGACTATCGACCCACAAAAGTAGGCAGTTATTCAACAAAATATAGCCCTCAAATGATGGTTGGTCCCCCCCCCCCATGTCTACCTCTACACACCCGTCTCCTGTTGTGAACGTGACGCCGCTCGCTTCACAGGAAACGCTCTGCAGCTTCTGCCTCTCTGATCACTGGCCTGATTAATAGGGACCCGAATTGGAAATTTAATTGGATGTGGTTACAATTACAAAGCCGGGCCCTCCCCGGAGTGCCCACTCTTGACGGTGAGGGGGGGGGGGGGGTGTTCTGTTGCACGAAGCCCCCCCTACGCTGTTTCCAATAGAGAGGTGGAGCTGCTAAAGCAAACCGACTGCTCTCTCCTTCTGAACGATTCATTGATTGGTGTGGCGGGGTGGGGGGGGGGGGGGGGGGGCAGGGGGGTTGCAGCTCCAGCACATCACTCCATGAAGCTGCACCGCAGGAGTTCAGCAGCGATGCAGCGGAGCAGCGATGTGCAGATTCTCCCCCTCAACAGTTTATCTCAAATGTCCTCTCCCTCTCTCTTTGGGGTTGTAACCCCCCCCCCCCCCCCCCCCCTCCACCCCCCTTCTGTCAGGCCTCCAGAGGTTGAGAGAGCCCTCTTTTGGTGGGAGTCAGTATTACACCCTCATGGAGCGGCGTGAAGGGGCTCTGCTACGAGGGGGGGGGGTCAATCCAAGCCCAATGCGCGCTCTGCTACTGACACATGCAGGTAAAGAACATCGCAGTGTGATGTCATGCACGTGCACGCCGCTGTGCACGGTTAGTGTGCACAGGCTCATGGCTGGTTGAGTGTTGATCACCCGCTCCCTCTAGAGATAGACACAGAGGGGGGGGTGGGGGGGGGGGGTGTCCAGACGTATGTGCGCGTTGGAAAGTCATGTCCTATTTAAGTGACTGTTATTAGAGCGGGACACCAGATAAAGCAGAGAGAGGTGGGGGGGGGGAATGACTCCCCCCACTCATGCTCCAAAACAAACAAACATATTAGCACACGAGCAGAAGTCCACCATATGTCCTGCACTAGGACCCTGCAGACGCTGTCTTTTGTGCATTAAGTCATAGTTTTTATTGTTTTATTTTGTGTATCTTCATGGAGGCTCTAATCCCTGAACACTAACATCTAACAGAGTAAATGTTCTTCTCTCTTCAAGTAAAGCACTCAGCGTCTACTTTTTACAATCAGGCGGCTGCCCGGATTATTACGGGATGGATTTAAAATGATTGCTGTCTGCCTAAAATTCCCATCAAACTTCAAAGTGACTCCTTATGAAGCCGTCTCAGTTTAGTCCTGATCCTCCATAGACCTCCTCAATGAAGGAAGATTGGAGATGTTCTGTTTGTTCTGTTTCTAGAGAGTTCTTCTTCACTCTCATCATCAGTGCCACCAGGTCAGGTGGGACCAGACATCATGGAGGTTCCCCAGAACCTCCTCCAGCTCCAGGTCCCAGGTATCTCCTGGAGGACCCGGGTCCTCCAGCAGAGACCAGTCCACTGTGGACAGACCCGGGTCCTCCAGCAGAGACCAGTCCTCCATGGACAGACCCAGGTCCTCCAGCAGAGACCAGTCCACCATGGACAGACCCAGGTCCTCCAGCAGAGACACGCAGCGGATGTGATTGAATTGTGAGAGGATCTGGCGAGACAGCCTCTGTTGGACCTCATCACTGTCAGGATGCTCGTAACCGTGGCGTCGGGATCCCCCCCCTCCCCCCCCCCTCCTCACCCCCCTCCAAGACTCTCGATGTGGTCGCACCGTCGTCTCGTTTCAAAGCACTCGGGTCCGGACTGATGCACACGGAGCAGGTCGAGGAGACGGCCTCCCATTGGCTGCTGCTGCGGCGGCTTCCCGTCTTATTAGATGACAGAAGAGAGGCAGTGGCGGGGAGGAGGAGGGGGGGGGGAAGAGCCCTTGGGGGGGTGTTGCAGTCAGTTTGTCAGACAAACTTAACGGCCACCAGAGCTCCAACCAGCGTCACTTTGAATCCCTGGTCTCGCCACATAATATCTGCCCCCTCCCCAACCCCCCCACAACCAAACCGTCCCCAGCTGCGGAGGCCGCCTGTTACAGTATGTAGGCTGCGACGAATGATTGATTCCCTCCTAATTCTCTCAAATAGGATGTATGAGGAGGATAAAATGGGGGGGGAAGTAGGCCACCCTGTGTCAGGTGAACTTGTAGCTAACCGGAGGTGTCAGTGCAGCTAAGTGTTGAGCTGTGAAACAATGGGGTTAAAGACGTGGCCTAAAAAGAGAGAGACGTGGAGTGGGGGGGGGCTTCACATGCGAGGGGTTACTGTTATATTCACCTACTTTTTAAATATAACAGAACAAATATCCACTGGAGGGAATTCCTGAAGATCACATTTAGCTTTTATCTTAGCTTTTGTCTTTCTGAAGATGTTTATTTAACAGCCTTCAAACATTTGAAGTTATTTCATAGTAGCTCGTCAGTGGTTGGTTAAGGTTGATTATTTTAACAGCGCTTCCTGTTGTCTGGATTCAAAGTTACGCATAAAAGATGAAGATTATTGCGAAAGCAGCTGTTCCTTTGGCTTTGTTAGCCACGTAGCATCCTGCACGCTAATGGAGCCGAAACAACACCAACCGGCAGCCAAACCTGAAGCGTGACGCATATATTAATTAGTCTGTTCATATATATGAGTATAAATGTGTAAATGAAGTGCAGAGCAACATTAATCTGACCCACAGCGTGGACACGTCGCTGTGGTGCGTTCAGGGTGTGCGTTGTAGCATGTTGATGATGTTCAAGTTTGGTGATGTTTATTTTTTCTAATCCGGGAATATACATCTGTATTTCACCAGAGAGAAGAAGAACAATTAATAATTGATTCTGTACAATTAAACAAAATGATCATCAAACATAATAACAAAACAGAGAAAATCCCTCTTTGACAGTTTGAAATATGAAACGTTGTGTTTATTGTAAACTGGAGACGTCTCTAATAAGTCATTCAAAGCAACGGGATCGCAGCCCCACTACACTGACTGGGCATCTGCCTTCGTTAATCACCCCCCCCCCCCCCCCCCTCCCCACTACCCGACCCCCTCCCACAGCAAGAATCGGAATAATGAGTCAATTAATGTGCTAAAACGTCAATGAGAGAGAGAGAGAGAGAGAGAGAGAGAGAGAGAGAGAGAGAGAGCCAGTGGAAGAAATAGTGTTGTGCTATTTCATTGATAATTGACTGTGTGTGTGTGTGTGTGTGTGTGTGTGTGTGTGTGTGTGTGTGTGTGTGTGTAGAGATGATAGTGTGTGTGCAGCAGTTGTTTGCAGTGTTTTTGGGGGGAGAAAATAAAAAAAAAGAATGTCATCGCATCCGCGGAGGCGTCCATGCGTGACTGATGGTCTCCTCCCTGCACTGTCTGTCTTAAGTGAGGAACCCCCGGGTTTAATTACAAAGGGCACATTGGAAATGAATCATCAGAGGAATGAGAGGGGGTGTGTGTGAGGGGGGGGGCAGACACAGAGTAAAGTGGTTTTCAGCCCTCCGGTGTTCATCCTGTTGAGGAGAGGATGGATCCATCCACCATGACTCACGCTGGTGAACATCATCTTCCACTCCAGGGGGGGGAAGGGGGGGAAACCGACCTTCAGCTCCTCCTCCTGCATGTGAGGGACCAGGCAGCAGCTTCTAGTACCAAAGCAGTCATCTTGAAATGCTCACTCTTTCTGCCCGTGGTCAGAGTGACACATGGTCCTCCTGGCTCAGGTCATCATCGGCTGACACCGCTGTGATGAGAGGAAATGAGGGACTGATTGGTCATTTCATACCAGGTGACCGGTCGAAAATAACTGATGGGTCAAAGCAGGAAGTGGAGAGAAGCGTTTCAACATCGAAAAATGCTAAATGTTAGATGTGACACAATATATCCAGGGCTTTTATTATGAAAGGGAAAAGTGGAACGGCTGAATTTGGCCTTTTGCTGCCTCTGTCGAGGGTGAAAGGATAAATAAAGTTGAATCGGTTCAAACTCTGAACAAAAGCCAGCAACCTGATTGGTTGAAAGCAGGGAGCTAATGAGGGACAGGTGACATCGGGTGGACAGGTGAGATCCATGGGGGGGGAAACACTTTCAAATTAAAACAGGAAGTGTAGAAAGTGTAGAAAGCAACAATAATCCCAGAAACCAAGGATTCCTCTTTGATTAATGAAGGTATTCACATGCAGACTCATCCTACTGCTCCTCACCCGGAGAAGGTCCACGCAGGCCGCTGGTATCACAAATTGCCCCTGAGTGTAATTACCCAAGTTGCTGATTGTTCCCGCCACCACAACCCGCCCGCCGCCTCAACCTCGCCGATCCATTATTGCCGCTCTTGAATAATTAAAAGCTGCTTAATCCTCCTCGCGGCGGATTCTTTATTCACGTTGTTTTTTCCTCTTGAGCACGCGGGCGCCGCCTCAACCCCCCCCCCCCCCACCCCATCAATTATTCAACGCCACTTGCCTTCGAATCAGTGTCCGACACACGGCTCCGGCGTCAGGAGCTTGTAGGGATACCAGGAGGACAAGGAGGGGGGGGGGGGGGGGGTTGGTCACATGCACACTTACTCTCAGCCGCTCAACAGGGGTCACCGACGACCTTTAATGCTCCCCGAGCACCTCTACAAGGAGGGGGGGGGGGGGGCGTTCAGAGGGAGGCGATGGAGTGAAGGTGGCGTACAGGAAGTGGTTGGTGTGGTTGTCATGGCGTCAGCCGGCGTTTTTGAACGAGTGGAAAATTGTGAGACGTACGTTTTTTGGTGCTGTTTGGATCATTTTGAGTCTTTTGTCTGTGGCGCGAATCACACACGTGTGTGTTTTTGTTGCTTTGTGTGGACATCTACACACACAACGATTGGTGCGTAGGACACATTCGTCCCTTTTGTGTGTATTTGTGCCTCCTTTCTACCCTTCGGTGTCTAAACGCTGAGTGCGCGACGCCGTCTGTACGCTTCCCGCCTTCGAAATAACGCCAGCTGTGTCGTCCCTTTGACAGCATTCACACACACACACACACACACACACACACACACACACACACACACAAACCAGCAGACAGAGAGGCCTTGGAAGCCCTTCTCCTTGGTCCAGATGTTGGCGACGTCTCGCAGGCCGTCCCCGCCTCACACAGACGGGCTTAAGACGCCGGGACGCGGCGTCCGAGGGGAAATCACAGGAGGCATAAAGGACGGGTTTGTGCTCTTTTTTTCCCCTCCGCCGCGGCGGCTCGGGGGGGGGGGGGGGGGGGGCAGAGGGCGGCGCTTTAACAGACAGTGCGGGAGGTGGCGCGATGGCACTGGATCCATGGCAGCTGTTTCCTTCAATGTTTCATGCTCACAGCCACAGCTGCTCTCCAAATGAGAGTTAATATTGCAGGGGGGGGGGGCGTCCACCCTGGGTCGAGCCTTGTCGCATGGTCTGAATGTCAAACTCCGCCCAGCAGGGTGACACCGGCTCAAAGGACACGCTGTGTGGTTCCCCCCCCCCCGCCCCCCCGCGCGGCGTGTCTCTCTGCCTCATCGGATCTTTCCCCCCCGAAGTGGACGAGGGTGAAATCGGTATCTTTTCATGGGCACACGTTGCTTTCAGCTTTAAATGAAGAATGACTGAGGGATAAAAGATGGTGGTCCATTGGGATCCATCACGGCCGTCATCACAGACACAATCTGATCTGTATAATGTAGTGTTTTAAAGATTCAATCAGACAATGGCAACCTTTGGAAAACAAACAAACTGACCTTCACCAAGGTCACCGCTGTCTGTGAAACGTAAGCTGAGCGTGTCACATCGTCACGGCTTTGTTACTTTGTTACTTAACGCTTTAACAGAAACCACGAGGTTTCAACCGTAACTAAGATGTTTGTTGCCTAAATCCAAGGATTTCAAAACGGTGCCAAAATGGCGACGCGTCGGCGGTTATTTCTATTATTAGGTTTAATAATGCTGTTGAAACCACCTCTGTCCCGCTACACGGCGAACTTTCACCCCAGAAGGACCTTTCTGTGAGCACCGACACTGTGGTTCCCACTGGAGGTGGTTCTGTGAGGCCTTCATTGCCCCCCCCCCCCCCCCCCCCCACGAGGGGATGCATGCGGGGTGCCGCTCGCTCCCCGTTGTGTCTCGCTGCAAACGTCGGGCGCTCGATCCCTTCGGACCGCCGCAGCACGCACGGCGGTGGCCGCCATGAGCATGATGTGAAGTGTCCTGTCTGCGGCGGTGCAGCTGCATAAAGGAAACAGCTGCTGAAATATCACAGGCAACCCCCCCCCCCCCCCCCAACCCCCTCCACCCCCGTGTCTCCTGGTATCCATCACACACACACACACACACACACACAGTGGCCAGCTCAGACCAGAGTGAGAGCGAGAGGACACAACAAAGACATCTGCAAGATGGCCTCGGACACGCACAGCCCGACTGATGTGAGCGCGGCGCTGTGATGGCGCCCCGGCGCCGGCTGACAGCCGGGCCGCTGTGATGCGCTCTTCTCCGAGGGCTGCGTTGCACTCCTGCTGCTTTCCGTTTGCGCTGCTGCGCGGGGAGACGGCTGACACGCACGCAGGGGGGGGGGGGGCGTTCCGAGTCTTTGTTTGTGGCGTGAGCAGCGGTTTGTGGTGCTGCGTCTTCGTCTGCTTGTCTGGTTCCCTCTCAGTTTAGGGGTTGTTTGCCTCACGATGCCACTGCGGCTCATGCGTGTTTTCAACTCGAGGTCAAATGACGTCTTGGCGCCAATCTGCAGCGTGTGGTGGAAAGCAAAAAGAAGATGGTGGAAGGCAAGCTCTGACACGCAGTCCAATACATACAGGACGGAGACGCAGGAGACTCTGATGTGAAATCAAGAAGTGACCAGCAGGGGGCGACTCCTCTGCTCCCATAGACGTCTATGAGGAAATGACTCTACTTCTGTGTAGTGACCAGCAGGGGGCGACTCCTCTGCTCCCATAGACGTCTATGAGGAAATGACTCTACTTCTGTGTAGTGACCAGCAGGGGGCGACTCCTCTGCTCCCATAGACGTCTATGAGGAAATTACTCTACTTCTGTGCAGTGACCAGCAGGGGGCGACTCCTCTGCTCCCATAGACGTCTATGAGGAAATGACTCTACTTCTGTGGTGACCCAAATACAATGATTTGGGTGTTTATTTACTCTTTAATGAAACTCATCTCATCGAGTTGATATCACTAAACATCTGGTTCCTGTCAGTGATTCATGTTCCATCAGCGCTGTATCAGAGACCAGATATATTCAAGGTTACGTTGCCCCGCCCCCTCATCTGTCCATCTCTCGCTGGGAGTTTCAGGTTCCCGAGACTTCAGCTTTCACCGGATCGTCTCGTCACACGTCGAAGGGGGAAAGGCCGGTTTCTCGTACCCACACCTGCTGCGTTAGAGCTCCCTGTGGGAGAGGAAGAGGAAGGAAGCGAGCTCAACCAGATGTTCTGGCGATCCGACGCGCTGAAAGGTGGAGTGTGTTGTTTGACAGACGGCCCCCGCGCAGCATTCCAGCCAGCGCCTTTCGATAATCTCCAAAGAATGTGGTTTTTCCATGCATGAAGGCTCCGCTACCTTCTAGCAGGAAGTACGAGCATCTGTCGCGCATTGAAAAGGGTGTTCTTTACTTCACCAGAGCTTATTTCAATTACACAACGACACCAGAGACGCACGTGCTAGCTTAAAGCTGGCCAGCTTTAAGCTAGCACGTGCGTCTCTGGTGTCGTTAGCTGGCTTTAAGCTAGCAAGCTATGATCAAAGGGTAGGTTGGTCCTGCTGCAGAAACACGTTGGAGCTGCTCTGCGTGCAGGTAGGTAGAGTTGTGGCTGCACATCGAGCCGTGATGTGTATCCAGGTCCGGTAATCTCTCCACGCCACTCCTCCCATATGGCCGTCACACCGCTGGAGCCGGATGGAGTCCCACCGAGCCGCTGGCAGCAGAGCTGGCGAGGTGACGCTGAGCTAGATCAACAGTGACAAAAGTCTATTGAATAATTATCTTTGGAATTAATACATTAGCCCGAACTTAAGTAAATGTCAGCAGATCGGGATATGACGGCGCGCTCCATTAATCCCGTCCTGATGAAATGATCCTCACAGAGAGCTGTCATTACAATCACACTGCGACGGTGAATTAGAGATCTGAAATGGCCAATCTTCTTAACTAGATGTGGGAGGGTGGAGGTGTGTGTGTGTGGGGGGGGGGGGGGCGCCAATTTACCTCCAGGAATACTTCAAAATCGCCTCATAAGCTCATTCTTTGTGTGGCCATTCCGTCACGACAGTTCTTCTTCTATGAAATACACATCTGTGTGTGGAGAGCGCTTGACCCCATCCATCAACCCGCCTCCCTTCGGCCCAAACGGGATCCATCAATCAGTCAATCAATCTGGCCACCCGACCCCCCCCCCCCCCCCCTCTCTGGCTGCTGCACAGACATCTGGCTTCAACCTTTAGCGTCGCTCCAACGCGAGCCCGTTGGCCCCATCGTCCGACTGTCACAACGATTGGGGACGTGCAAAGGGCGAGGGAGGTGGTGGGCGAGGGGGGTGGAGGGCGATGTCGGGCGGTGCTTTTTTTTAAAGGTTAGAACGCACGCGGGGGGGGGGGGGAGATTCAACTTGAGTGGCTAAAAAGGGAGTCGTCTGCATGGGTACGATCACGCAGAGTTTACCCCACAGTGCGGCCTGATGGATACGCCATGTGACACCAACATCAGCTTGTCGTGAGTTGAACCGAGTCGCACTGAGTCGCACTCACACCGGAGCCCGGCCCCCGCCTGCTGGGATGAAAAAAAGAAAGAAGTGTTTTTACATTATTCACCGGTATGAATAAATCACTCCCGGCTCCTGATTGTGCAGCATATGAGGCCCAAGTCGTGTTCATCTGCCATTCCAGACATCTGTTTGGCCACAGCTTTGAAATATGGATGAACTACGGAGTACGGAGAAGAAAAACCCACCAAGTGGGCTCAGGCCGGTGGGTTATTGATGACCCGCCATCCGGTCCGTGGTTTCCCAGAACCAAACAGAACAGAACAGAGGCCCTTTCTTCTAATACCCGAACACCTGTTGATCCAAAGGAGAACACAAAACACATATTTGATGCTGATACTCTATTAATTCAACGTATATCTCTAAATAACGCGTCCGTACCTTAGTTTATGATGATGTCGTTTCTCAGAGGGTCTGAAGTCTCTCTGAATCCTCTCTAGTTGTTGCAATGAGACCATTTTATCTTCTCCACATTTGGTCATCGTTTTCCTTCCAATCCCCTTTCAAAGTAATTTAACTGATCCAAAGGCCAAGAAGGAAGGACCACGTTGTGCAGGAACCCCCCTCGCTGTACGAAATAAACCTTCTAGTCTCCTGGAGCATTCCAGCGTGGACCTGATCCCGGGAGACAGAGCTCAAACGAGACGAGACGTCCTCACGTTAATCCATCTACATTACGAGGCCCTGCCCCCCCCCCCCCCCCCGTGCAAGGTGTGACCCTCCTCCACACAGCGGCAGGTGCAATGGCCCCCGGGTGATTGATGCCGTTTCAATTAGTCCCAACGTGAGACCTTCACGTGTCACTCCGGCCGCCTTATTAATGGCGCCGAGTCCTCAGAGTGAGGTTTCTAATTAAGGCGCTCGGGCCTCAAAGACGGAGATCCGACAGCAGCTGGAGGTGTTTCGCTCTACATTCATGCACTTCGGTGTCTGCTTCCTCCCGTGCGCTCAGCTCATCTTTTATTAATTCTATTTATTTTAAATGAAATTAAAGTTGTGACATCTGATTAAAGAAGGAAAAGTTGAATTTAATCCCTCCCAGAGGCGTCGTGTAAGTGCGAGAACAAAGAGACGTTTGTCCGATGCGTGAAGACGTCGCTCTTAACGCCTCGTGGCTCCAAGGGAACCGTTGGGACGCGTTCCTCGTCAGGCCTGCACAGCCGACGACCTCATCGGGGTCCGATAGCCACGACGACATATATATATGTATATGTATATATATATATATATATATATTAATTTACCCACTGTACATCCACAGGGGAAACAGAAGCAGACGTCAGGCCATGCCAGTGTGTGTCTTCCTCATCATTTAGAGGAGATAAATTACTTTTACATTGGGGGGGGGGGGGTCACTCGCATTCACCTGTCTGGGGAGGTGATGGAGGACCGTTCAGAGACGTCGTCCTGTGAGGTCACACTTTACCGCCATGAGGGCGTCTCCTCTGTTTTGTCCATTTTTGTCCTTTTCAGCTGATGAAACAACACAGACGTAGTTTTAATTTTTAAAAGCTGAAATCCAATGTGTTTTTTTATTCTAATGCATTCACGTCTATGTTCACAGGCAGACCTCCATGCCACTATGCCCCCATAATCTGGGGGGGGGGGGGTCCGCAAAACCGGATAATCAGGAGGATAATCTTCATTAATCGGATGGAATACGATTGTTTGGACCCTCCACGGCGCCGCGGTGAAAAGGTGGAATCAAACTGTCGGCTTCATGAATGAATGGATGAATGATTGACTCCGCCCCCTCGCCGCGCTACGGCGGCCTCTCGACTCGAGGCTCCTTACGATGAAGTCATCCGTCTGATTGACCTTCTACCGAATTAATCTATCGAATTACTGCCCCCCCCCCCCCACCGGACTCGTAAAACTCAGAAGTCTGAACTCACTGAATTAAAAGGTACGAGGTGATCGCTGTTAGTTTGAGTAACGGCGGTGAGGTCAGGTGACCTTTAGAAAGGGCTCAGCTGAAACATAATCCATGATTCATATTAATCAAAATGAATTAAGCCTCTTCATCAAAGCACTCAGTTTGCATGTTGTTTCCCGGGAAAATACTCAAAAACATAAATTCACTTTTTAAAATTAGTTTTCAACCAAACCGTCAAAAAACGTGAGACTTTATAAATCACCAAATATTATTGAGATTTGGATTTGTCGGATAAAATGATGAAATACAGCTTGTTGGTTCCATTTTCTTTGTTTAGGTCAAAACATTAAAACATTTTAGTTTAAACAAGAGTTTATCCAAATCAGAACAACACATTGATTGCATTAACAAACACTGTTAATACTAAATGCTACTAAAGGTTTGTCAAACTGACTCCTGTCCGTCACCTTTAAGTCGATGAACACGCGGCTCCATCTGAAGTAAGACGTAATTCTCTCGTTCTCAGAAGCGACAACAGAAGAAAATCCCCCCCCCCCCCGACGGATTTCCGCCCCTTTTGTTTGTTTTCGATCACGACGTGACAAACATGTTTGTTTGCCTCCACCGAGCAGCAGGTCGAGCTCATACCTCGCTGTGCGGGGGGGGGGGGGGGGGATTTTGGCGGTGTCTATCAGCGGCCTGCACCTTTCACCCCCCCCTCCCCCCTGCAGCCGCCCGTCCGTCCCCTCGTGGCCCTGCACTCCCCAGGTTGAGGATCAAGCCCCCGTGATGCCAGGATTTAGTCTCCTCCCCAACAGCTCGGGCTCATCAGCTAATAGTGAGGGCGTATGGAGCAGGTTTAACGAAGGCCCCCATCCGCCGCCAAACAAATATTGTAATGTTAAACGGCACCGGCCTCAGAGAGAGGAGTGGCATCGCCTGCGTGGGGGGGGGGGGAGGAAGGGGGGGGGGGGGCTGAGGTTGTGTGAAGGCACCAAACATCTGCTGGACGAGGAGAGGGAAAGTAATGTGACAAGCGAACACCTCCAGTCAAACTTTCCCTCTGCCTTCATTAAAGCGTGGAGCGCTGCCAGCAAGGTGACTCGACCCCGGGTCCCCCCCCCCCCCCTCACGCCGCCGCCCCACGCCATTGGCTCAGAGGGGCCTTCGGTCAGCCGCCCTCGCCGTGAGCTGACAGCCAGCATGGTGGAGGGTTTATCCGTAGCGGGCTACAGACCCCCCCACACGCCCCCCCCCCTCACTGATGACCTCTCCGGCCGGACAGGTGATCTGGCTCAGCTCGTCTGACTCAACTTACGCCCCCGCTGAGCCTCATATGCACATCGTTATTTCATACCTAGCAGGAGCGTCAGGACTCAGGTGAGAGGAATGTTCTGTGTGTGTGTGTGTGTGTGTGTGTGTGTGTGCGTGTGTGTGTGTGCGTGTGTGTGTGCGTGTGTGTGTGTGTGCGTGTGTGCCTGTGTGTGTGCGTGTGTGTGTGTGTGTGTGTGCGTGTGTGTGTGTGTGCCTGTGTGTGTGTGTGTGTGCCTGTGTGTGTGCGTGTGTGCCTGTGTGTGTGTGTGTGTGGGAGGAGGAGAACGTAATCCGCCATCTTTTGCATGTGCTGACCATCTGTCCGTTAGAGAACGCCTGCACATGTTATTTCACTTTTGATTTAAGGAAACGTAGCGATACATTTGCTTTGACTCTGTAACGAGACTTTGGATAAAATAACCAGATAATAATGTATACAATTAGACACAATTCTTTTAAACATTTAAATAAACTTCAATTCAAATTCAAATCATTAGTTCAAAAATGCACTGATGGTTGAATCTGCTTAAAGATCTGTGTTATGTTAATTGTTGATTTTTTGCAACAATTGAAAATAAGTGAATATTATTGAAAATGCTGAGGAGCAACGTAGATCTCCAGTAGAGACCTGTCAATCAGTGTGTAGCCCCGCCCTAAAGCATCCCTGCTTTATGGTCTGTTTGACTCTAAATGGACCATCATTCACTAAATGAACATCATGCTGCATTGAAGAAGACTTGAAACTAGAGACTGAGACCATAAACTCATGTTTACAAAGTTTACTGAGGGAATAAATCAAGAGAGAAGTAGAGTAATTTCCTCATAGACGTCTATGGGAGCAGAGAAGTCGCCCCCTGCTGGTCACTACACAGAAGTAGAGTCATTTCCTCATAGACGTCTATGGGAGCAGAGGAGTCGCCCCCTGCTGGTCACTACACAGAAGTAGAGTCATTTCCTCATAGACGTCTATGGGAGCAGAGGAGTCGCCCCCTGCTGGTCACTACACAGAAGTAGAGTCATTTCCTCATAGACGTCTATGGGAGCAGAGGAGTCGCCCCCTGCTGGTCACTACACAGAAGTAGAGTCATTTCCTCATAGACGTCTATGGGAGCAGAGGAGTCGCCCCCTGCTGGTCACTACACAGAAGTAGAGTCATTTCCTCATAGACGTCTATGGGAGCAGAGGAGTCGCCCCCTGCTGGTCACTACACAGAAGTAGAGTAATTTCCTCATAGACGTCTATGGGAGCAGAGGAGTCTCCCCCTGCTGGTCACTACATAGAAGTAGAGTCATTTCCTCATAGACGTCTATGGGAGCAGAGGAGTCGCCCCCTGCTGGTCACTACACAGAAGTAGAGTCATTTCCTCATAGACGTCTATGGGAGCAGAGGAGTCGCCCCCTGCTGGTCACTTCACAGGATGCAGCTTCGCTCTTCAGGAACAGAAGAGTAAAATCACTTAGTTGACTTAATAAAGTAATTTTCTTGGCGGGTTTTAGTTTTTACATTTTAAACCCTGCCTGTAATCTCAGTGGCTTTATGTCACACAAATAAAGGTTCTGTCTAATCATCTTACAGAACTCCTAAATCTTTATCAGCACATATAGTAAATTGGGCTTTAAATTTCACAGGGAGCTCACAGAGAAAAGAGCATCAAGATAAAGCTCTGAAATCCTGAACCGCCAAGCTCTCCTAATCCCCCCCCCTCCCCCCTTCACTGCCCCCCCCCCCCCCACCACCACCTGCATCCTCCGCCCTGCGTATCGCCTGAGAAGGGATTTAGTTGGAAAAGCTCTCAGGAACACAATGCATTCAAATCAAGTGTCAACTCTAACAAGCTGTTCTTGGAGCGGATGTGCGGGGGGGGGGGGGGGGGTGCGAGGGGGGGCTCAGCCTTCTTGAAGGTTGGAGAGACCACTTGATCCCCTACAGTTACCCACATCTCAGAAGACAACTGTGCAAACGGGGATAACCTGGGAAGCCAGACGAGGGGGGGGGCAACAGCTGCTTAAGTCCCTCCGCTGGCTGCCAGAGAAACTTTTATCAGGGGAAGTGGAGGTTGAAATTACCCCCCCCAGCCCCCCCGCCCCGTTGAAGCTTCTCTGATCTGCAGCTCAAAGTGAACTAAACAAACTTTAAAACTTTAAATCTACTCTAAAGATCTAAAATAAATGTTCTTTTGCTGCCGAACCTTCTCCCAGCGTTTCAGATTCCTCGTTTCATCTCCGACTGAATTGAAGAATATTTGCGGCTTCTGAGCTTCTTTAAACACGCTGTTCATTTATTCTCCTTTCAGTTTGTTGGTTTTATTGTGGCGGGGCGCTGACATCACTCGAGTGGCACATAAAAAACAAGCTAAATGAAAGGATGTCACGACAGTGTTGATGGACTCCCAGAAACATTTGACCTTTTTGCCTGGAAATTTAATTTTTAATTTAATTTTTTTTTTTCTGCTGAAAATTGTTGAGGGTCAAAAGGTCGACTCCATGTGACCTGTGTAAATGTATTTTATTTTGAAGGTACTCTTTGGACGTTAGAGTTGACGGTGAGACACAAAGTAATATTCATGTTAGAATACTAAATAAATAAAGCAGTTTATTTTAAGTGTGTGTTATTGGACTCATGGAGACACTTGAGTCTATTCATATTTATATATTTATATTCATATATTTATATTCGTATATTTATATTCATATTTATAGAGGTCAACAGACTGAAGCATTTAGAATAAAGGACTTTGTTTCTTAAGAGTAATTATGGCTGCTAAATTAAATGTTTAATGTTTGTGCTTTTTATTCATTCTTTGATTAGTCGATAAAATGATAAATAACAGGATTATCTTTTATGTCTGTAGATGATCAATAACATTTATCTTATTTATTTGATTTAAAAACAGGATTCTGTTGCTGAGGGTGGAAATAAATCCTCTTTTTGGAGAAGCAGGAAACAAACATTTAGATATTTTGTACAATAAATACAATAGTGATGTAATATTCAGAGTAAAATACGTTCTTTACCACGACGTCTGATAAATATTTGTCTGCTTTGGTCTGATTATAAAAAAACTAAAAAAACCTTATTTTGTAATTTTTCAAAAGAAAAGCCAGTGAGTTTGTTTAAAGATTTAAATTATCTTCATCGTAATCGGATACTTTTCCCCAAGTAACATTTTGAAAGCCTACATTTAACCTGAGTATTTTTACCCAAAGAATTTTATTTATTCATTTTAACTTTTTTTTTTCTGAGCTACAGGAGAAAAATAGATAATAGACGCACAACAAACGCACAACTCAACATGGTTGTGTTACAGCGTCAAATCAGACCAAGACCGGATTTAGTGAGTCGACGCCACGGAAAGTGGAACAAGGACACACACACACACACACACACACACACACACACACACAGACGTGGATAAAGCAGAAGGTGTACGAGTGCATATTTTTACTAAATGCAAGACCTATTTTTCGGGGCGTTGAGGAGCTCGGAGGGATTTGGAGTGTGTGTGTGTGTGTGTGTGTGAGTGTGGGGCCTCCGGTGACTTCACAGGGGGAGAGGCTGCACACTGTCCAGTCCTCTGTCCACACACACACACACACACACACACACACTCTGTATAATCACGGTCCCTGTCGGGCCCTATAAATCTGCGAGGGCCCAATTAAAGATGGCCTTTAGCGTGTCCGCCCACCAGCACACGCGTGTAGAGACCAGACGGAAAACAAGGATTGGACGTGTATTTGTGTATTTAAACATCAGGCGTGAAGCAGAAAAACAGCATCAGTGTAAAAAAGACGTGTCTCCACCTGAAGGTGCAACGTGTCCACGAGGGGACAAAACTGTAGGTGACATCATAACTTACGAGTATAAAAACAACAACAACAATAATAACAAACACAACAGACAGAATGCATGCAAATCCAACTCAATCCAAAATGTGACACAAATGAAATCAAGATCAACAATTGTGACGGATTTTAGTTTAAGTTACTTTCAAAAAAATTCATGTGAATAAATTGTTTATAAAAAAATCAATAATAATACTGTGTTTAAGCGCCATTAAAACAAAGTGCAGCAATATGAAAAATACATTTGATCATTAAGAGGCTTTTGGTACAAATACAATCAACAGTGATTTGAATGAATGATGACGTCATAACAAGATCTCATTATTTCAGCTGAGCAACAAAATAAGAAATATATATAAAAAATAAATGCGAAGGGCTGAACGAGGCCGTGAAATCCTGCGAGGACAGAAAGCGCCTCCCCCCCCCCTCACCCCCCCGACGACCACGATGTGTCTAAAGAGACCAAACAAAGGAATAATGACGCCGCCGAATGTGTGCCCCCCCCCCCAAAGTTGACGGTGGCTGAACTTATTTTTAGTGTCATGTGATAAGCTCCCCTGCCTGCGCGGAGACGTCCCGCTGACCCCGCCACTGGTCATTGTCCATACCGCTCCCCGTCAAAGCCGCCGCGCGTTGTCAGGTCTCGACTCGGATATCCATCCTGGGCGGGGGCGGGGGGGTCGGGCATCCGAAGTGACGGCATCATTCCGGCCTTTTCCCTCAGCTCCTCCCCCCACTGTGGGCTTTTTGTTGCAGCGGGCGCCCTGACATCACGGGGGGGGGATTGGCGTCATGACAGCGCGCTCGTATCCACGGACGTACACCAGGCTTCTTTATTGGGGGTGGGGGGGAGGACATAATTCCTGGAAATGAACAATACTTATCCGTCCATCGCATCCGTTACTTTGGGTTTGCGTTTTTGGGACGCGGGGCGCACCGTCACCGTGGCAACGTGTCCTTCCTGTGAGCGGCGCCGGTTGTAGGTCATTCAATGTCAAAGAGGCATGAAGGGAAGGGACAGACACGTCTTCACAGGCTGCTGCTCGCTGTTGCCTTTAATTATTTTAATTAAACCTGGGCGCCGGCGAGTTGAGACGCGGCCGCCGGGAAGAGGAGGCCGACCCCCTCGCGGGGACGGGGGTCGGGGGGGGGGGACGCCGGCAGCTGTAGAAGAAGAAGTCCCACGCCCTGCTGAGCAGAGAGCAGACTGGGAACAGAAAACGCCACGTCCAACGCCCCCCCCACGGCGGAGTAACGCTCCGATGACTGGTCCCGGGCGCAGGAGGAAGGAGGAAGGAGGAAGGAGGAAAGAGGAAGGAGGAAGGAGGAAGGAGGAAGGAGGAAAGAGGAAGGAGGAAGGAGGAAGGTGTCTCGGGAGGAAAAAACTACGGGGCCTAAAAAGTCTCCCGGTACCTCGGGGGCGTCCTGTCCACAATTTGTCAAGCGTGTGCACTTCTCAGCGTTAAAATGACAGGACGGGGCGGCTGCAGAGGGGGGGGTGGGGGCGAAGGGGGGGCGGCGCCGCCGGAGTCGGGGAGAGGATCCGTGATGAGACAATCGCCAAAAGGCGATGGACTTGTGCGCTGGTGAGGCCCCACTGGGATTATTCAGACTTTCCAGGCCAGAGGCTGAACAGCCCCCCCACCCCCACCCCCCCGAGCCCCCCAGTTGTGTTTCTCTCTTTCTTTAGAAAGCTTCCGTCTGTGTCCCTGAAATTGGGAGTTTTTTTTATCTCACAGAAGGCACAATATGGTCAGAATATGTTAAAGCCTTTGGTGCACGATAAAGCTAACCGGGTCTGAGCGCCGGGTGCCGGGGGGGGGGGACGGACGTGGGGGGGGGGGCGGGGGGGTCTAAAGATATAAAGAGAACCAATAGTGGTGTAAAGATACAAGAGAGTAGTCTAACGAGAACAGGAAGCCTTCTCCAGGAGTCTGGTCTCCTACTGATGCTGAACCCGGTTGAAGTTCACACAGCGACCCTGAAACCCAAAAACACACAGAGGCTCAACTTCTATGAATCTGATACAAGACATTAGATACAAAACCTCAATAGTAAAATAAAAAATATATGAACATATATAAATACATATAGAGATGTTGAACATAAAGTGTGTGTGTGTGTGTGTGTGTGTGAGCCTCTCGGTGCACCAACAGTAGGCCGACTGGCACCAAGAGGGAGCTATCGCACAACGAATCTCCATCAGCCTGCAGGCCCCCACATACACACACACACACACACACACACACAGCACACACACACACACACACACACACACACACACACACACACACACACACTGTAACCCCCCCATTGTTCAACCAAACCATCATTAAAGAGCTAAATATCAACACAAAAAGCAACACGTCTCACACACGTGACGTTTATGGGACCAACCTTTAACACGGGAAACACCGCCAAAATAAAAGCCCAGCGTGGGCTATGAGCTCCAGTTTAAGGGACGGCAGGTTAATCAAGCCCCCCCCCCCCCTTCCTTTCTGTCAGTAGTCACATGACTGCATCTCTGCTAGGATCAGAACCAAGAACCGCTTCCCGTTATGGGATCCATCCGTTTGCTGTCACTCTGGTTGTCGCGGTAACGCCGCAGTAAGCTGCTCTTTGCTCACTGGATTTTTGTCAGAAGTTTCAACAGCAAAGTTTTGACCGAAATCGACTTTATTAAAGGACGGAATCCTAAGCTTTGAAATCCCCCCCCCCCCCCCCCCCCCTCCCTCGGTCTAACAGTGAGATTCCTGGCCTGGAGGGGCCCCCGTCGGGGGGCGGCGGTGACCACGAGCAGCCGGTCCAGCGTCTGGCTCGGGAGCAGAAGTGATGCGCGGACCGACTGCGGCGGGGGCTTTAGCCGAGCTGCAGAATCTTCCCTTCCCTCATTATTTGGCAAGGCTGGTGGGTGTTTGACGGAGGGGGGGGGGGTGGATGTGGGGGGGGGGGGGGGCTTTGCTCCGTCTCTGCATGCTAAGCCCCTCGACGTGTACCCTCTGCAGCTAATCTCGCACAGTCAACAAATAAGGCACATCAGATGCTGTTTTGGCCACGGCCGTCAGAGCGGCTGAGTTCAGGGGATTTTACCGGGTTTTGTGGCGCATTTGCGAGAGGGGGGGGGCGAGTAGATGGAGCGCTGTCTTTGCCGCGGTGGAGGGGGGGGGGGGGCAGGGATTTGACGGCGACGGGCGAAGCAGGTGCGGCACAATACGGTCAAACCCGTTCCAGCTCTCCTGCACCCCCCCCCCCCCCCCCCTCACTCAGATGAGCGGGGGCCTTGACTTGGCGAGGGAGCACCGGCTTGTAACTGGGCCACGTTTGGGGAGGCGGGGGCCCACCTGGGCCACCCGGAACCATATATGTCAGCAGGGGGTGTCAGAGATCATCAGACGGACGCAGCGTGACGGGTGGAGAGACGGAGAGGTGAAGAGACAAGGGGGGGGGGGGCGTCCAAATGAAGACTCAACACTCGACTGGATTTTCTGTTGAAACAAACGCGTTGAAGGTCGAGATCAAATTCCCCCCATCAGTAAATCTATTCTAATCAATGTATTGATTGAGCTTCATTCTGCTGCCGTGTGTCTGAAAATGATCATTTTCATTAAATAGAAACAAAAGGCAGGAAACGAGATGCAGCGTTTGTTTGTCTGTGACATCACAGCTGGGATGTTGTGTGACGTTGTGTAAAGGTTTGTGTCTACGTTCACATGAGGGAACATTTCGGCCCGTCTTCGACCAATAAAAACCCCCCCACACCCCCACACCCCCCCTCCCAGCCCATCAGTAACTAACAACCAGCTCTTTGTGCATTAATTGTTCACAACAAAAGAGAAGAAGAACAAAAAGAAGGAAGTGACACAACGAATCTCCCATCTGGACCCCAGTGAGAAAACACTGAAAGCACCAGAGTTGTAATCCAGTTGCAAGATGCTTTTTTGCAGTGATAAGCTAGAGGCTTTCAAAGATCTTATTACCAGAACAGAGACCCCCCCCTCAAACCCCCCCCACACATTAGAGCCCATACAGTATCTTAGTTAATCCAGGGATTACTTAATCCAACAGAAACTCTCGTCACATTATTCCAACACGTGTTTGTTGTTCTGACAAAGTGTTGAACAGCAGATTCTCTGTGGCTAACTTTATTTACTACATCAGCTCCACCCATAGGCTCCACCCACCAGCTCCACCCATAGGCTCCACCCACCAGCTCCACCCTCACAGAGCGCCCCGGTGGGGCAGGATCTTACTGCTTTTGGTCGTCTGATTATTGGGATCCGGACCAGAATTCTTAATATTAACTAACTGTAAATTTAAGAGTTTTACTATTACAGTCCCATTTAAATATGAATGAAGTCTTTTAGTTTGACGGGATCCCTTCCTGTGTAAAAATAAAAGCCTCGGCCAGCAGACATGCGTTCTGTCCTCTGCCACATATTGAACAAATTAAAAAGTTCACGTTGGAGGGAGGAGCACAGCTGCATGGAGGACAGAGAGGAGCCAGGAGGAGCTTCCTGCTGGCCCTCTCCTCTCCTCTCAACACACACACACACACACACACACACACACACACACACACACACACACACACACTGCCCACACAGCGCTGCCATCTGGCCTGCTGGGAAATCAGAGCCACCTGAGACTCGGCCAAATGCTTGATGCTCGCTGACGACTCGGCCGTCCTCGTCCTCGTCCTCGTGGTGAGGAGACGAGGACGGACGCACACAAGCTGCAGGAGGACGACGCTTCTTGTTCACTACCGGGAAGTTCAGAGCATCTCCTTGGAAGACGTTTCAAGTATGTTGTGAGTGTTTGTGTGAACGCACCAGTGCTGCAGCACAAACACTACACAACCACAAGTATGTACACACATCTGCATCCAGAGCAAAGGGACACACACACACACACACACACACATCTGACTCCACAGTCGCTGCAGAACTTTGAGAAGAAGAAGAAGGTGTGGATGGAAACGAAGGAAACTCTCTGAACCTCTGAGATAAAAACCTAGCAACCATCCAGAGGAGAAGATCGAGCTTTACACCCCCCCCCTCGCCCCCCCCCCCCCTTCCCCCTCTATGCACTACTTCCTGTTTCCTGCTGCTCCGTCACCGTGCAGAAGATGTCTGCAGAGACGCTTGTGGGCCATTTCAGGGATAAGTGGTTCCTCCTGGAGCCTCAGGTCTGTCGCTGCAGCTGTTTCCTGCCGGGGGGAGCAGGAGGGGGGGGGAGGAGGGGGGTGAGGAGGGGGGGCTCCTGCTCTCTCCACCCCTCCCTCTCCTGTTTCTTTTTTTTTCAGAGTAAGTGCACATCATTGGCAGCTAAAGGCTCTGGGCACCGTCCCCCTGGTTGTTCCAATGCTTTTGGCGTCGGCGGGGGCCTCACAGACGGCGCCGGGAGGCACAGATGGCACTAATGGACGAGCAGGATCCAACCGAGGGACCGGGACAGAGACACGCCGGAGCGCCGTCCAAATAACCGTGGTGTGAACGCGACGCGCGGCCAAGCGCCGCCGCCACGGCATCAAGTATTTAAAATGATGAAATAATCATCAGAGGAGGGCATGGGGGGTGGGGAGCGGGGGGGGGGGGGGGCGATGGAAAAGCCCGCTTGTAGAAAGCTTCTTTCTGCTCCACCTGGATGGCGCTGGCGGAGCAGGAAGAGGGACGGCTCGCTCTTCTGCGGCGAGCAGATGCTTGTAGGAAGGACGGTGCGAAGTGGCCACACGGAGGAGCGCCGCCGGCCTGCAGCGCCGCCCCCTCCTCAGGAGAAGTTGAAATACTTGTGAAGGGTCGCGGCGCCTTAAGTTCGGCGTTTCTAAAAATGCTCTCGGAGCCGAGAGGAAAAACGTGGGCGGCGTTGAGGAGGAAGAATGAAAAATAAAAAAAAAATGTAGCGGGGACATTTTAAAAGTGCACCATGTCCACTAAAGTTTCTCAGAAGAAGAAGAAGAAGAAGAAGAAGACTTGGGACTCGCTTCATTTGTCCACATTTGGACGCCACTGATGATGAAGACTCAGCTGCAGACCAAGAGGACGAAGATGAAGACCTGTTTTCTGTGCTTTTTATTCCTAAAGTCAACAGCAACAAAGGACATAAAAGAGGGGATTAAATAAAGTGCATATTTGTAAATGTGTAATACAGCGAATTGATTGATTGATTTAAGTTGGAGAGAATTAATTATTCACAAAGGGTGTAAATGATGTATTTTAATTACTAACTAAGGAGGAAAAAAGGTGTTGTTTGTTTATAATTATGACCTGATTGGGTTGTTTGTTCGTTTGTATTTACACTCGTGTACATTTCTTCCCTTTTAAATGTAATATTTATTAACAGTGTTTTGATTCTTCAATATTCAAATTTTACTTTGCATTTTTGTGAATTTCGTTTTATTTTTGGTCATAAATGCAAACAATACAAATGTAAAGATTGTATCATTATAAAACAACTGTTTACTGTTATTATTTTTAATAAATAACCTTCAACAACCAGACGGCCTTTAATATCATTAAATATATATATATATATATATATATATATATATATATATATATATTCAAAATAAATGTGCCCAATATCCATTTGGTGTAAACTTTGCTGCTCTAAATAATAAAGCACAAATGATTTGATGTTTAAAAAAACAAAGGTTTTGAGATGACTCATCAGCAGCGATGGTCTTTTCTTTGGGGGGGGGGGGTTGCATTTTGGAATGAAGCTCTTTGATTGGCTCCCATATGTATTGCCTTCCTTTTTGCTGTGTGTGTGTGTGGGGGGGGGGGGGAGGTCCTGCTTTACCCCCCCCTACCAGCGGCATGCTGGACGGGGGTCACATGTGATCTGCTCGTAGCGGAGATGCAGGCCATGCGACAGCGAGGGCCAGTAATTGGGAGTGAGCTGTCACTGTGTGTGTGTGTGTGTGTGTGTGGTTGTGCACGTGCCAGGGAGGCTGCCCTCCTGCAGGGGGGCTCACATTAAAGCCCCTGATGAGACTAATGCAGGAGGAAACGGGTGTGGCGCGGCGCCCGGGCCAAGGTGAAAGGGAAGGAATCTGGAGATCAGAAATAAAAAGGGATTTGTGTGTTTATTCGTTTGGATTTAATTCTAGATCCATCCCCCCCCCCCCCCCCCCCCCCCCCTTCGACCCTTCGCTTCCCTTTCACGAGCTAATCAGCAAGTAGAGACGCACATTCAGCAGCTAACGACACAAACACGCACAACACCTCCCTGCAGTTGACATGATTAACTGCAATTACAGGAGGAGAGGAGGAGAGAGGAGGTGGAACAAAAGACTCATCAAAGACACAAATGGAGATAATTGTGTTCCGGCTTGATGAATTAATTATTATTAGCTTCTCTAACAATTACGGTTTGTTTGATGTTTGCTGCTACGTGAACATCTGCAGCTGCCTGACAGAAAAGTGACTTCTGGTTTTAAATGTTTAAATCACTATTTTTGGTATAAAAAGTTTGATCACTATGATGAAGTCACTTACAGGATCACG
>NC_084904.1:22564166-22657203 GCF_949316345.1 Pungitius pungitius | reverse complement strand
AAAATGAATTAATCCTCTTCATCAAAGCACTCAGTTTGCATGTTGTTTCCCGGGAAAATACTCAAAAACATAAATTCACTTTTTAAAATTAGTTTTCAACTAAACCATCAAAAAACGTGAGACTTTATTAATCACCAAATATTAAACAGGAAATCTGTGAGATTTGGATTTGTCGGATAAAATGATGAAATACATACATACATACACATTGATTGCATTAACAAACACTGTTAATACTAAATGCTACTAAAGGTTTGTCAAACTGACTCCTGTCCGTCACCTTTAAGTCGATGAACACGCGGCTCCATCTGAAGTAAGACGTAATTCTCTCGTTCTCAGACGCGACAACAGCAGAAAATCCCCCCCCCCCCCCCGACGGATTTCCGCCCCTTTTGTTTGTTTTCGATCACGACGTGACAAACATGTTTGTTTGCCTCCACCGAGCAGCAGGTCGAGCTCATACCTCGCTGTGCGGGGGGGGGATTTTGGAGGTGTCGATCAGCGGCCTGCACCTTTCGACCCCCTCCCCCCCCCTGCAGCCGCCCGTCCGTCCCCTCGTGGCCCTGCACTCCCCAGGTTGAGGATCAAGCCCCCGTGATGCCAGGATTTAGTCTCCTCCCCAACAGCTCGGGCTCATCAGCTAATAGTGAGGGCGTATGGAGCAGGTTTAACGAAGCCCCCCCATCCGCCGCCAAACAAATATTGTAATGTTAAACGGCGCCTGCCTCAGAGAGAGGAGTGGCATCGCCTGCGTGGGGGGGGGGCTGAGGTTGTGTGAAGGCACCAAACATCTGCTGGAGGAGGAGAGGGAAAGTAATGTGACAAGCGAACACCTCCAGTCAAACTTTCCCTCTGCCTTCATTAAAGCGCGGAGCGGAGCGCTGCCAGACCCCGGGTCCCCCCCCCTCACGCCGCCGCCCCACGCCATTGGCTCAGAGGGGCCTTCGTTTAGCCGCCCTCGCCGTGAGCTGACAGCCAGCATGGTGGAGGCTTTATCCGTAGCGGGCTACAGACCCCCCCACGCGCCCCCCCCCCCCTCACTGATGACCCCTCCGGCCGGACAGGTGATCTGGCTCAGCTCGTCTGACTCAACTTACGCCCCCGCCGAGCCTCATATGCACATCGTTATTTCATACCTAGCAGGAGCGTCGGGACTCAGGTGAGAGGAATGTTCAGCGTGTGTGTGTGCGTGTGTGTGTATGTGTGTGTGTGCGTGTGTGTGTATGTGTGTGTGTGCGTATGTGTGTGTGTGTGTGTCTGTGTGTGTGTGTGTGTGTGTGTGGGAGGAGGAGAACGTAATCCGCCATCTTTTGCATGTGCTGACCATCTGTCCGTTAGAGAACGCCTGCACATGTTATTTCACTTTTGATTTAAGGAAACGTAGCGATACATTTGCTTTGCTTTGACTTTGTAACGAGACTTTGGATAAAATAACCAGATAATAATGTATACAATTAGACACAAATCTTTTATGAACATTTAAATAAACTTCAATTCAAATTCAAATCGTTAGTTCAAAAATGCACTGATGGTTGAATCTGCTTAGAGATCTGTGTGTGTGTGTGGACGTTGTCATGGTGACGTCATTGATTTTTAGACTGTCGCCATCTTGGATTTTGGCCGTTATGTTGGTTTTTTGCAACAATTGAAAATAAGTGAATATTATTGAAAATGCTGAGGAGCAACGTAGATCATCTCCAGTAGAGACCTGTCAATCAGTGTGTAGCCCCGCCCTAAAGCATCCCTGCTTTATGGTCTGTTTGACTCTAAATGGACCATCATTCACTAAATGAACTTCATGCTGCATTGAAGAAGACTTGAAACTAGAGACTGAGACCATAAACTCATGTTTACAATGTTTACTGAGGGAATAAATCAAGAGAGAAGTAGAGTCATTTCCTCATAGACGTCTATGGGAGCAGAGGAGTCGCCCCCTGCTGGTCACTACACAGAAGTAGAGTCATTTCCTCATAGACGTCTATGGGAGCAGAGGAGTCGCCCCCTGCTGGTCACTACACAGAAGTAGAGTCATTTCCTCATAGACGTCTATGGGAGCAGAGGAGTCGCCCCCTGCTGTTCACTACACAGAAGTAGAGTCATTTCCTCATAGACGTCTATGGGAGCAGAGGAGTCGCCCCCTGCTGGTCACTACACAGAAGTAGAGTCATTTCCTCATAGACGTCTATGGGAGCAGAGGAGTCGCCCCCTGCTGGTCACTACACAGAAGTAGAGTCATTTCCTCATAGACGTCTATGGGAGCAGAGGAGTCGCCCCCTGCTGTTCACTACACAGAAGTAGAGTCATTTCCTCATAGACGTCTATGGGAGCAGAGGAGTCGCCCCCTGCTGGTCACTACACAGAAGTAGAGTCATTTCCTCATAGACGTCTATGGGAGCAGAGGAGTCGCCCCCTGCTGGTCACTACACAGAATTAGAGTCATTTCCTCATAGACGTCTATGGGAGCAGAGGAGTCGCCCCCTGCTGGTCACTACACAGGATGCAGCTTCGCTCTTCAGGAACAGAAGAGTAAAAGCACTTAGTTGACTTAATAAAGTAATTTTCTTGGCGGGTTTTAGTTTTTACATTTTAAACCCTGCCTGTAATCTCAGTGGCTTTATGTCACACAAATAAAGGTTCTGTCTAATCATCTTACAGAACTCCTAAATCTTTATCAGCACATATAGTAAATTGGGCTTTAAATTTCACAGGGAGCTCACAGAGAAAAGAGCATCAAGATAAAGCTCTGAAATCCTGAACCGCCAAGCTCTCCTAATCCCCCCCCCCCCCCCCCCCACCACCACCTGCATCCTCCGCCCTGCGTATCGCCTGAGAAGGGATTTAGTTGGAAAAGCTCTCAGGAACACAATGCATTCAAATCAAGTGTCAACTCTAACAAGCTGTTCTTGGAGCGGATGTGCGGGGGGGGGGGGGGGGTACGAGGGGGGGCTCAAGCTTCTTGAAGGTTGGAGAGACCACTTGATCCCCTACAGTTACCCACATCTCAGAAGACAACTGTGCAAACGGGGATAACCTGGGAAGCCAGACGAGGGGGGGGCAACAGCTGCTTAAGTCCCTCCGCTGGCTGCCAGAGAAACTTTTATCAGGGGAAGTGGAGGTTGAAATTACCCCCCCCAGCCCCCCCGCCCCGTTGAAGCTTCTCTGATCTGCAGCTCAAAGTGAACTAAACAAACTTTAAAACTTTAAATCTACCCTAAAGATCTAAAATAAATGTTCTTTTGCTGCCGAACCTTCTTCCAGCGTTTCAAATTCCTCGTTTCATCTCCGACTGAATTGAAGAATATTTGCGGCTTCTGAGCTTCTTTAAACACGCTGTTTATTTATTCTCCTTTCAGTTTGTTGGTTTTATTGTGGCGGGGCGCTGACATCACTCGAGTGGCACATAAAAAACAAGCTAAATGAAAGGATGTCACGACAGTGTTGATGGACTCCCAGAAACATTTCACCTTTTTGCCTGGAAATTTAATTTTTAATTTATTTATTTTTTTCTGCTGAAAATTGTTGAGGGTCAAAAGGTCGACTCCATGTGACCTGTGTAAATGTATTTTATTTTGAAGGTACTCTTTGGACGTTAGAGTTGACAGTGAGACACAAAGTAATATTCATGTTAGAATACTAAATAAATGAAGCAGTTTATTTTAAGTGAGTGTTATTGGACTCATGGAAACACTTGAGTCTATTCATATTTATATATTTATATTCATATATTTATATTCGTATATTTATATTTATAGAGGTCAACAGACTGAAGCATTTAGAATAAAGGACTTTGTTTCTAAAGAGTAATTATGGCTGCTAAATTAAATGTTTAATGTTTGTGCTTTTTATTCATTCTTTGATTAGTCGATAAAATGATAAATAACAGGATTATCTTTTATGTCTGTAGATGATCAATAACATTTATCTTATTTATATGATTTAAAAACAGGATTCTGTTGCTGAGGGTGGAAATAAATCCTCTTTTTGGAGAAGCAGGAAACAAACATTTAGATATTTTGTACAATAAATACAATAGTGATGTAATATTCAGAGTAAAATACGTTCTTTACCACGACGTCTGATAAATATTTGTCTGATTATAAAAAAACTAAAAAAACCTTATTTTGTAATTTTTCAAAAGAAAAGCCAGTGAGTTTGTTTAAAGATTTAAATTATCTTCATCGTAATCGGATACTTTTCCCCAAGTAACATTTTGAAAGCCTACATTTAACCTGAGTATTTTTACCCAAAGAATTTTATTTATTCATTTTAACTTTTTTTTTTCTGAGCTACAGGAGAAAAATAGATAATAGACGCACAACAAACGCACAACTCAACATGGTTGTGTTACAGCGTCAAATCAGACCAAGACCGGATTTAGTGAGTCGACGCCACGGAAAGTGGAACAAGGACACACACACACACACACACACACACACACACACACACACACACACACACAGACGTGGATAAAGCAGAAGGTGTACGAGTGCATATTTTTACTAAATGCAAGACCTATTTTTCGGGGCGTTGAGGAGCTCGGAGGGATTTGGAGTGTGTGTGTGTGTGTGTGTGTGTGGGGCCTCCGGTGACTTCACAGGGGGAGAGGCTGCACACTGTCCAGTCCTCTGTCCACACAGACACACACACACACACACACACACTCTGTATAATCACGGTCCCTGTCGGGCCCTATAAATCTGCGAGGGCCCAATTAAAGATGGCCTTTAGCGTGTCCGCCCACCAGCACACGCGTGTAGAGACCAGACGGAAAACAAGGATTGGACGTGTATTTGTGTATTTAAACATCAGGCGTGAAGCAGAAAAACAGCATCAGTGTAAAAAAGACGTGTCTCCACCTGAAGGTGCAACGTGTCCACGAGGGGACAAAACTGTAGGTGACATCATAACTTACGAGTATAAAAACAACAACAACAATAATAACAAACACAACAGACAGAATGCATGCAAATCCAACTCAATCCAAAATGTGACACAAATGAAATCAAGATCAACAATTGTGACGGATTTTAGTTTAAGTTACTTTCAAAAAAATTCATGTGAATAAATTGTTTATAAAAAAATCAATAATAATACTGTGTTTAAGCGCCATTAAAACAAAGTGCAGCAATATGAAAAATACATTTGATCATTAAGAGGCTTTTGGTACAAATACAATCAACAGTGATTTGAATGAATGATGACGTCATAACAAGATCTCATTATTTCAGCTGAGCAACAAAATAAGAAATATATCAAAAAAATAAATGCGAAGGGCTGAACGAGGCCGTGAAATCCTGCGAGGACAGAAAGCGCCTCCCCCCCCCCCTCACCCCCCCGACGACCACGATGTGTCTAAAGAGACCAAACAAAGGAATAATGACGCCGCCGAATGTGTGCCCCCCCCCCCAAAGTTGACGGTGGCTGAACTTATTTTTAGTGTCATGTGATAAGCTCCCCTGCCTGCGCGGAGACGTCCCGCTGACCCCGCCACTGGTCATTGTCCATACCGCTCCCCGTCAAAGCCGCCGCGCGTTGTCAGGTCTCGACTCGGATATCCATCCTGGGCGGGGGCGGGGGGGTCGGGCATCCGAAGTGACGGCATCATTCCGGCCTTTTCCCTCAGCTCCTCCCCCCACTGTGGGCTTTTTGTTGCAGCGGGCGCCCTGACATCACGGGGGGGGGATTGGCGTCATGACAGCGCGCTCGTATCCACGGACGTACACCAGGCTTCTTTATTGGGGGTGGGGGGGTGGACATAATTCCTGGAAATGAACAATACTTATCCGTCCATCGCATCCGTTACTTTGGGTTTGCGTTTTTGGGACGCGGGGCGCACCGTCACCGTGGCAACGTGTCCTTCCTGTGAGCGGCGCCGGTTGTAGGTCATTCAATGTCAAAGAGGCATGAAGGGAAGGGACAGACACGTCTTCACAGGCTGCTGCTCGCTGTTGCCTTTAATTATTTTAATTAAACCTGGGCGCCGGCGAGTTGAGACGCGGCCGCCGGGAAGAGGAGGCCGACCCCCTCGCGGGGACGGGGGGACGGGGGGGGGACGCCGGCAGCTGTAGAAGAAGAAGTCCCACGCCCTGCTGAGCAGAGAGCAGACTGGGAACAGAAAACGCCACGTCCAACGCCCCCCCCACGGCGGAGTAACGCTCCGATGACTGGTCCCGGGCGCAGGAGGAAGGAGGAAGGAGGAAGGAGGAAAGAGGAAGGAGGAAGGAGGAAGGAGGAAGGAGGAAGGAGTCTCGGGAGGAAAAAACTACGGGGCCTAAAAAGTCTCCCGGTACCTCGGGGGCGTCCTGTCCACAATTTGTCAAGCGTGTGCACTTCTCAGCGTTAAAATGACAGGACGGGGCGGCTGCAGAGGGGGGGGGGGGGGGTGAGGGGGCGAAGGGGGGGCGGCGCCGCCGGAGTCGGGGAGAGGATCCGTGATGAGACAATCGCCAAAAGGCGATGGGCTTGTGCGCTGGTGAGGCCCCACTGGGATTATTCAGACTTTCCAGGCCAGAGGCTGAACAGCCCCCCCCCCGAGCCCCCCAGTTGTGTTTCTCTCTTTCTTTAGAAAGCTTCCGTCTGTGTCCCTGAAATTGGGAGTTTTTTTTTATCTCACAGAAGGCACAATATGGTCAGAATATGTTAAAGCCTTTGGTGCACGATAAAGCTAACCGGGTCTGAGCGCCGGGTGCCGGGGGGGGCGGACGTGGGGGGGGGACGGGGGGGGGGGTCTAAAGATATAAAGAGAACCAATAGTGGTGTAAAGATACAAGAGAGTAGTCTAACGAGAACAGCCTTCTCCAGGAGTCTGGTCTCCTACTGATGCTGAACCCGGTTGAAGTTCACACAGCGACCCTGAAACCCAAAAACACACAGAGGCTCAACTTCTGTGAATCTGATACAAGACATTAGATACAAAACATCAATAGTAAAATAAAAAATATATGAACATATATAAATACATAAAGTGTGTGTGTGTGTGTGAGCCTCTCGGTGCACCAACAGTAGGCCGACTGGCACCAAGAGGGAGCTATCGCACAACGAATCTCCATCAGCCTGCAGGCCCCCACACACACACACACACACACACACACACACACACACACACACACACACACACACACACACACACACACACACACACACACACACACACACACTGTAACCCCCCCATGGTTCAACCAAACCACCATTAAAGAGCTAAATATCAACACAAAAAGCAACACGTCTCACACACGTGACGTTTATGGGACCAACCTTTAACACGGGGAACACCGCCAAAATAAAAGCCCAGCGTGGGCTATGAGCTCCAGTTTAAGGGACGGCAGGTTAATCAAGCCCCCCCCCCTTCCTTTCTGTCGGTAGTCACATGACTGCATCTCTGCTAGGATCAGAACCAAGAACCGCTTCCCGTTATGGGATCCATCCGTTTGCTGTCACTCTGGTTGTCGCGGTAACGCCGCAGTAAGCTGCTCTTTGCTCACTGGATTTTTGTCAGAAGTTTCAACAGCAAAGTTTTGACCGAAATCGACTTTATTAAAGGACGGAATCCTAAGCTTTGAAATCCCCCCCCCCCCCCTCCCTCGGTCTAACAGTGAGATTCCTGGCCTGGGGGGCCCCCGTCGGGGGGCGGTGGTGACCACGAGCAGCCGGTCCAGCGTCTGGCTCGGGAGGAGAAGTGATGCGCGGACCGACTGCGGCGGGGGCTTTAGCCGAGCTGCAGAATCTTCCCTTCCCTCATTATTTGGCAAGGCTGGTGGGTGTTTGACGGAGGGGGGGGGGGGGGGGTGGATGTGGGGGGGGGGCTTTGCTCCGTCTCTGCATGCTAAGCCCCTCGACGTGTACCCTCTGCAGCTAATCTCGCACAGTCAACAAATAAGGCACATCAGATGCTGTTTTGGCCACGGCCGTCAGAGCGGCTGAGTTCAGGGGATTTTACCGGGTTTTGTGGCGCATTTGCGAGGGGGGGGGGGGCGAGTAGATGGAGCGCTGTCTTTGCCGCGGTGGAGGGGGGGGGGGCAGGGATTTGACGGCGACGGGCGAAGCAGGTGCGGCACAATACGGTCAAACCCGTTCCAGCTCTCCTGCCCCCCCCCCCCCTCACTCAGATGAGCGGGGGCCTTGACTTGGCGAGGGAGCACCGGCTTGTAACTGGGCCACGTTTGGGGAGGCGGGGGCCCACCTGGGCCACCCGGAACCATATATGTCAGCAGGGGGTGTCAGAGATCATCAGACGGACGCAGCGTGACGGGTGGAGAGACGGAGAGGTGAAGAGACAAGGGGGGGGGGGGCGTCCAAATGAAGACTCAACACTCGACTGGATTTTCTGTTGAAACAAACGTGTTGAAGCTCGAGATCAAATTCCCCCCATCAGTAAATCTATTCTAATCAATGTATTGATTGAGCTTCATTCTGCTGCCGTGTGTCTGAAAATGATCATTTTCATTAAATAGAAACAAAAGGCAGGAAACGAGATGCAGCGTTTGTTTGTCTGTGACATCACAGCTGGGATGTTGTGTGACGTTGTGTAAAGGTTTGTGTCTACGTTCACATGAGGGAACATTTCGGCCCGTCTTCGGCCAATAGAAACCCCCCCACACCCCCACACCCCCCCTCCCAGCCCATCAGTAGCTAACAACCAGCTCTTTTTGCATTAATTGTTCACAACAAAAGAGAAGAAGAACAAAAAGAAGGAAGTGACACAACGAATCTCCCATCTGGACCCCAGTGAGAAAACACTGAAAGCACCAGAGTTGTAATCCAGTTGCAAGATGCTTTTTTGCAGTGATAAGCTAGAGGCTTTCAAAGATCTTATTACCAGAACAGAGACCCCCCCCTCAAACCCCCCCCACACATTAGAGCCCATACAGTATCTTAGTTAATCCAGGGATTACTTAATCCAACAGAAACTCTCGTCACATTATTCCAACACGTGTTTGTTGTTCTGACAAAGTGTTGAACAGCAGATTCTCTGTGGCTAACTTTATTTACTACATCAGCTCCACCCATAGGCTCCACCCACCAGCTCCACCCATAGGCTCCACCCATAGGCTCCACCCACCAGCTCCACCCTCACAGAGCGCCCCGGTGGGGCAGGATCTTACTGCTTTTGGTCGTCTGATTATTGGGATCCGGACCAGAATTCTTAATATTAACTAACTGTAAATTTAAGAGTTTTACTATTACAGTCCCATTTAAATATGAATGAAGTCTTTTAGTTTGACGGGATCCCTTCCTGTGTAAAAATAAAAGCCTCGGCCAGCAGACATGCGTTCTGTCCTCTGCCACATATTGAACAAATTAAAAAGTTCACGTTGGAGGGAGGAGCACAGCTGCATGGAGGACAGAGAGGAGCCAGGAGGAGCTTCCTGCTGGCCCTCTCCTCTCAACACACACACACACACACACACACACACACACACACACACTGCCCACACAGCGCTGCCATCTGGCCTGCTGGGAAATCAGAGCCACCTGAGACTCGGCCAAATGCTTGATGCTCGCTGACGACTCGGCCGTCCCCGTCCCCGTCCCCGTCCTCGTCCTCGTCCTCGTGGTGAGGAGACGAGGACGGACGCACACAAGCTGCAGGAGGACGACGCTTCTTGTTCACTACCGGGAAGTTCAGAGCATCTCCTTGGAAGACGTTTCAAGTATGTTGTGAGTGTTTGTGTGAACGCACCAGTGCTGCAGCACAAACACTACACAACCACAAGTATGTACACACATCTGCATCCAGAGCAAAGGGACACACACACACACACATCTGACTCCACAGTCGCTGCAGAACTTTGAGAAGAAGAAGAAGGTGTGGATGGAAACGAAGGAAACTCTCTGAACCTCTGAGATAAAAACCTAGCAACCATCCAGAGGAGAAGATCGAGCTTTACACCCCCCCCCCCTCGCCCCCCCCCTTCCCCCTCTATGCACTACTTCCTGTTTCCTGCTGCTCCGTCACCGTGCAGAAGATGTCTGCAGAGACGCTTGTGGGCCGTTTCAGGGATAAGTGGTTCCTCCTGGAGCCTCAGGTCTGTCGCTGCAGCTGTTTCCTGCCGGGGGGAGCAGGAGGGGGGGGGAGGAGGGGGGTGAGGAGGGGGGGCTCCTGCTCTCTCCACCCCTCCCTCTCCTGTTTCTTTTTTTTTCAGAGTAAGTGCACATCATTGGCAGCTAAAGGCTCTGGGCACCGTCCCCCTGGTTGTTCCAATGCTTTTGGCGTCGGCGGGGGCCTCACAGACGGCGCCGGGAGGCACAGATGGCACTAATGGACGAGCAGGATCCAACCGAGGGACCGGGACAGAGACACGCCGGAGCGCCGTCCAAATAACCGTGGTGTGAACGCGACGCGCGGCCAAGCGCCGCCGCCACGGCATCAAGTATTTAAAATGATGAAATAATCATCAGAGGAGGGCATGGGGGGTGGGGTAAGCGGGGGGTGGTGGTGGAAGAGCCCGCTTGTAGAAAGCTTCTTTCTGCTCCACCTGGATGGCGCTGGCGGAGCAGGAAGAGGGACGGCTCGCTCTTCTGCGGCGAGCAGATGCTTGTAGGAAGGACGGTGCGAAGTGGCCACACGGAGGAGCGCCGCCGGCCTGCAGCGCCGCCCCCTCCTCAGGAGAAGTTGAAATACTTGTGAAGGGTCGCGGCGCCTTAAGTTCGGCGTTTCTAAAAATGCTCTCGGAGCCGAGAGGAAAAACGTGGGCGGCGTTGAGGAGGAAGAATGAAAAATAAAAAAAAAATGTAGCGGGGACATTTTAAAAGTGCACCATGTCCACTAAAGTTTCTCAGAAGAAGAAGAAGAAGAAGAAGAAGACTTGGGACTCGCTTCATTTGTCCACATTTGGACGCCACTGATGATGAAGACTCAGCTGCAGACCAAGAGGACGAAGATGAAGACCTGTTTTCTGTGCTTTTTATTCCTAAAGTCAACAGCAACAAAGGACATAAAAGAGGGGATTAAATAAAGTGCATATTTGTAAATGTGTAATACAGCGAATTGATTGATTGATTTAAGTTGGAGAGAATTAATTATTCACAAAGGGTGTAAATGATGTATTTTAATTACTAACTAAGGAGGAAAAAAGGTGTTGTTTGTTTATAATTATGACCTGATTGGGTTGTTTGTTCGTTTGTATTTACACTCGTGTACATTTCTTCCCTTTTAAATGTAATATTTATTAACAGTGTTTTGATTCTTCAATATTCAAATTTTACTTTGCATTTTTGTGAATTTCGTTTTATTTTTGGTCATAAATGCAAACAATACAAATGTAAAGATTGTATCATTATAAAACAACTGTTTACTGTTATTATTTTTAATAAATAACCTTCAACAACCAGACGGCCTTTAATATCATTAAATATATATATATATATATATATATATATATATATATATATATATATATATTCAAAATAAATGTGCCCAATATCCATTTGGTGTAAACTTTGCTGCTCTAAATAATAAAGCACAAATGATTTGATGTTTAAAAAAACAAAGGTTTTGAGATGACTCATCAGCAGCGATGGTCTTTTCTTTGGGGGGGGGGGTTGCATTTTGGAATGAAGCTCTTTGATTGGCTCCCATATGTATTGCCTTCCTTTTTGCTGTGTGTGTGTGTGGGGGGGGGGGGGAGGTCCTGCTTTACCCCCCCCTACCAGCGGCATGCTGGACGGGGTCACATGTGATCTGCTCGTAGCGGAGATGCAGGCCATGCGACAGCGAGGGCCAGTAATTGGTAGTGAGCTGTCACTGTGTGTGTGTGTGTGTGTGTGTGGTTGTGCACGTGCCAGGGAGGCTGCCCTCCTGCAGGGGGGCTCACATTAAAGCCCCTGATGAGACTAATGCAGGAGGAAACGGGTGTGGCGCGGCGCCCGGGCCAAGGTGAAAGGGAAGGAATCTGGAGATCAGAAATAAAAAGGGATTTGTGTGTTTATTCGTTTGGATTTAATTCTAGATCCATCCCCCCCCCTTCGACCCTTCGCTTCCCTTTCACGAGCTAATCAGCAAGTAGAGACGCACATTCAGCAGCTAACGACACAAACACGCACAACACCTCCCTGCAGTTGACATGATTAACTGCAATTACAGGAGGAGAGGAGGAGAGAGGAGGTGGAACAAAAGACTCATCAAAGACACAAATGGAGATAATTGTGTTCCGGCTTGATGAATTAATTATTATTAGCTTCTCTAACAATTACGGTTTGTTTGATGTTTGCTGCTACGTGAACATCTGCAGCTGCCTGACAGAAAAGTGACTTCTGGTTTTAAATGTTTAAATCACTATTTTTGGTATAAAAAGTTTGATCACTATGATGAAGTCACTTACAGGATCACGGATGGTTTAACATCTGCTTGATCTCCATCCTCACGTAAAACACCAATAGTATCCAATATAATAGAACGAGCCATGAAGGACTTTTACTACTCTGAAATATAACCAAAGGTGAATAAGCCGAGTGTGTGTGGCCAGACCCACCTAACACACCTTTAGGGGACACATGGTGGCACTTTGAGCATGAACTCCGTGTTCTCAGCAGCTGATTTACAGCTTCTTCAAGTTAAACCTCACCAGGAGGAGAAAGCATCTCCTTAGCTCCACTGAGGAAAATATGCTCATCAAACCGCATGCTAATACGAGCAGTAAATAACAACACCACAGCGTGCAGGAGCCTGCAGCCACACAGGGGGGTGTGTGTCTGTGTGTGTGTGTCTGTGTGTGTTTTAAAAACAACACAAACTGTGAGAACTGGGTTAATGTGACCTGAGCACTGAAGACATGAGCACACACACACACACACACACACTGAAGCAAACCGCTCGTTTTCGGGTAGAAATTGTGAGGCGAGCGAATATCAATCAGCTGATATGCAAATATGTGACGACTCTCCTTCACGTGTTTCCTGGATACATTTAAGGTCATTTATGCCTCAGGACGTCTTTTCTGTAAACTTTGAGCCTATCAAAAGCTGCGAGGTGTCTAATACGTGATGATGAAGAGAGGACGTCCACAGGCTGGTCGAGGAAGAACGGAGGGGGGGGGGGGGGGGGGGTGATGATGATGATGATGAAGAACCGTCGAGCAGCTCAAAACCTTCCCCGAGGCCCGGGAGCAGTGAAACTAACAAGTTTGGCAAACGCCGCCGCGTTGGCCCCGCCCCCTCTCAGGCCGGGCGGCGCCGCGTTGCCTAGCGCTGCCTCTTCATCTCAGAGGAGACGGGTCTTGGGTGGACTGTTTGTTTGGGGGGGGGGGGGGTAACGGGCTCACGAGTCCATCAAATCAATTAGCGTCCTGCGTGGAGACGGCCTTGGCTCCGGCGCCGGCTGAGCGAGCGCCGGCCAGATCTTCTGTGAGGGGGTTACGCGAGTCAGAGTGTTGCCGCGGCCAACAGTCGTGACTTGTGTACTCACAACACCAGTATCAGTGCAGGGCGGGTGGGGGGGGGGGTCGAGTGGGGGGGTGAAGAGCTCGCATATGGCCAGAGCCAGCGTGTCACATTCGGGCTCCGACGCTCACACCACGGAACCCGCGAGGAGGACTGGCGTGTTTTTTTTTTTGGGGGGGGAGGGTGCGGGGGGGGATTGTGAGTAAACACGATGTTCTGAACGCTTCTGGAGAGAATCAACACCGTTCCATGGTGAGCAGAGGTTTACGTGTCCATATAAATCAAATAAAGAGTAACAGTCCATAATAATAATAATAATAACAACAATCATCACACACTGGCTCTTGTTTGTTTGCGTAATTGTTGTGTGTCGTTAAAGCCACTAAAGGCGCCGCGAGGATGACGTAACGCAGCGACTCTCCCGTCTGATGGACTCAAGTGTCCCGAACGGCCTCTGGAGCGCACACACACACACACACACACACACAGGCCCCTTCCTCCTCCTCCTCCTCCTCCTCGGCTTCATTAGCGGCGGTTTGCATCACCGCGGTGAAAACGTCACATGTCATCAGCGACTCCATTCTTTATCACTTCCTGCCGTACAGACGCAGTAACCTTCAGAAACCTGCTGCCCGCAGTTTCACGTCTTAATTAAGGAGCACTGTCAACGCCCCCCCAGCCCCCCCCCCCCCCCCCCCCCCCCCCCCCACTCCTCACAATGTGAGCGGACAGAGAGGGACGGCAGACAAAGAGGAGGAAGGAGAGAATGTACCGAGGAAGAGGAGGAGTTTCATCACTACAGAAACAACCTTTTTACATGGTACTTAATTAAGAGGTTTTTCATAAAGAATTATTTTATTCCTTATAGAACAAAAGGAGGCCAAACTTAAATGTTTTAAATGATGTGGATCTGAAGAAGATCCCTCTGAAATAAAAGAGGAGCCAGTTGATCCCAGAACACTGAAAGTGGGTTTTTGTCAGATCGTTACGCTCAAATGAAAAGTTGTGGTATAATATTTTAACTTTGAGAAAAAGTGGGAGAAAGCAGCAGGAAACACACAGAAGAGGAAGAGGAAGAGGAAGAGGCTTAGCGGCGGTTAAAAAGCTTCATTCTCCACCATCAGCAGCCCCACAAGCTGAGATATATCATATTATACATAATATAATACTTATATATTAAATCTGAACTGAAGCCTCATTTATACGACATTTAATACTAAAACACAACAGAAAATGTCCTCATTGACGGGTGAAAATAAATAAATAAATAACCCGGTAATGGTCTTCAAGGAAGGAACCAGTTTAATAGTTATTGGGTCGTAATAGAATAAATTGGTCATTTTTATTCCTTTTCTACATCATGCAAATGACAGGAACGGCTGAGGTCACATGACGCGCTATTAATCAGTGTCAAAGCGGAATTAAAAGGTCTTTAAGTAGCTGTTGAGCCCACAGTTTAGGACGGAGGAGATGAAGTTCATCAGCATAATGAAGCTCACAGAACAAAAGCCTTAAAGAACCACTGAAGGAGTTAACGAGGTGGAGCCGCTAATTGGACGAGGAGCGACCCCACGAGCCGCTGACGGGACGCAGCTAATTCACTTAAATGGTCAAAGGAAGAACTCAATCAGCCGTGAGAAGACGCGTCGACTCAGAGACATCGAGACAGATGTCCAAAGGGCTTTTGTGCGGAGACGCCAGAACTTCAGTGAAGACGTCAAGAGTACAACCAGCTTCACCTGCAGAATACGTGAGACCTGCAGCACGGTGATGACTCCATGAGACCAACCAGGCCGACCTGTAGGAGTCAGACCCCCCCCCCCCCCCCCCCCCGACCCCCCAGGGAGCAACAGGAGGAGCAAACCCAGAGAACAGAGGCACATTAGTGACACTTCACTGCTCTATTCAGGATGGAGGGGCTCAGCGGGGGCTGTGGGGGGGGTCCGTGGGGGGGGGGCCATATTCCTAATCAGCCTTTGTGACAGTGAATTCAAAAGGGAATAAAAGCGTCTTATTACCAAGTTAATGCAGATGATCACATGAGGCTGAGAGAGGAGACACGACGTGTTTACATGTTTATTCACGTCGGCTCTCTGACTGTCGGCGGCGGGTCGCGTTCTCGCAGCGGCACGCGGTGAGGGGGGGGGGGGGGGGGCGGGGGCCTTCACTCCGTATTAGCCGGCGCTACGTTCATGGGTACAGAATAGCAGCGAGCTAATTGAATATTCACTGTGAACATATTCCCTGCATAACACAACTCCCCGCTTCCATCTTCTTAAAAATTCAAATCGATGGGAGGAGAGAATGTTGGGGGGGGAGGGGGGGGGGGCATACATTACTGCATGTATGTGCGATACCCCTCACCCCCCCCCTCCTGTCAGGAGGGTGAGGAGGGCAAAGTGCACGCGACAGAGCCGGCCCCGGCCAAGCTGACGTTAACAATAATGTAATTTAATTAAAGGCGAGACTCCCAGCGGCCCCCGCTTTGATTTTAATAGGCCGTGAAGAAGAAAAAAAAAGGCTCGGCACGCGGCTGAGGCTCCGCCCCACCCCACCCCCCCCCCCGACCAGTCTGAGGGGGTTCTGCGGAAAAAAAAAGGCCCGGGCAGGACATCAGTTTAGATCGTATCAGGGAGGGGAGGGGGGGCGCAGGTAACCAGCCCCGGCCACCCAGACACAACAAACCCGATCAGCTAACGGAGAGGAAGAGGACAGCCCCCCCCCCAAAGACACCCACCAACAGCCCCAGAAGACACTGGACTTTTGCAGCGGCGTCTTTAAAGTGGATTTCAGAGGGAGAGAAAAACAAACGGGTGGGGGGGGGGGGGGGTCGTCACATAGAGAGATCAGATTAAAGCTCACAGGATATTAAGATATAAAATAAGCAGCTTCTTTTTTCTAAGTTGCTTGAGAAATTTGTTGTTGCATTAAATCCAATTGTGTTGGAAAAAAAACAATCGGGCTGTTTTGTCTCTATTTAATGACAAAGAAATGTGTGTGTGTGTGTGTGTGTGTGTGTGTGTGTGTGTGTGTGTGTGTGCGCTGCCAAAGCAACAATATCACACTATAATAAAGAAAATAACTAATCACTATAAACCTTTGATCATTTCCTCCTGATTTCAGACATCAGGTTACTTTTCACTCTGCTCCTCCGACCAGTCGCCACCAACGACAAACAAAACACACAGGGTGCCCCCTCCCTAATCCTTTCACTAGCCGGGTCCCAGCCTGGACTTGCTGTGGTGGGGGGGGGTCATGGATGGGGAGGGGGGGGGGATTAACATGGCGGTCATTATCAAATTTACAACCAGTCACACAGACATCTGCCCTACTTTTCCTCGCTTAATGTAAAGAGAAATAATCTGGTTAAGAGAGTAAATCAGAGGTAAAGCTGTCACTTCTCTCTTGGGGGGCCGTGGGGTGGGGGGGGGGGAGCTGTCAGCTGGCTACGTGTTAGGGTAACAAGGCCGTCCACCGATAGGACTAATGAGCTCACCACCTACACCACGTTATTATTATTAATAATATGATTATTAGTCTGAAGCCTTTGGCCCAAATGTGTTCTTTAAAAAGATCAACGCTGGGAAACAATTCTTAAATTAGGGAATTTATTCTGTTTTTGTTTTATTTTTTATGTTGACATTTTTCTGACTTTGTATATTTTCCATATCCTACGTGAAGATATTGATGATAATCATTAGTTTGAATTCATGCTTGTGATGAAAGGTAAACGTGAGAGATTCATGTTTGATTCCAACAACGAGGTCGTTATCTCGGCGTCGTCCACCAGCTGTTTGCGTCCCACCAAAAGCCTTTTGTTGTGAAAGTCGGTGTTACATCTGATGTCAACACGTGGAAGTCCTCCCACAATGCATCGTGTTGCGTGCTGCATTAATGCCGCCGGCAGCTCGCTCTTTAATAATAACCCGCCGTCTCCTCTGCGGCATTGTTTAAAAAAAATAAAATAATTTAACACACAGCGATACATTTGTGACGGCTGTTATTTTTCTCAGGGAAAGATGTTCTCGCCGCATTGTGATGCGAGATAAAGGCAACAAGCGTGAGTGCGTGCATCTGCTCAGCACGCCGCGCCTCGCTGCTGCTGCTGCTGTTGTTTTTAACAACGTTTGCTGCGCTTTACGTTCTCGGATCGAGGGACACAAGCTGCTAAACGCACCCTGCTCGTTCGTGCTGCTTCTCCAGCAGCATCAGAAACATCTGCTCGCTTTGCCGAGTTGTCCGACGGTACTTGAACTCATCACAGGAAGAAGAGTAAGAGAACAACAAGGAAAAATGTGGCTGATGGATTACAAATTTTTATCCTGTGGACATTTAACATATTGGAATTTATTATCCCCCCCCCCCCCGCCCGCCCCCCCCTCGTCGGCTGTTCGCTCCTCAGCCATCTGCCACTGAGAGAAACTCTAAAAAGGAACTTCAGCTCCATTTGCTCTGGAGGCTAAACCCCCACCCCCCGCAAAAAAGTGAGCGGGTGCTCTCCATGTGACGCAGCGGCCTGTTTGTTTACAGTCGGCCCTCAGTACTGACTTCGCCCCCCCTCTCACCCCTTTTTTCACTAGTTAGACGTCATGGTGAGATAGTTAAGAATTCTTGAGTATTTGAATGAATCAACCAGACACTCAAAGACACACAATGACACGCAATGACACACAATGACACACAATGACACACAATGACACACTAACAACTTCCTTATTTGTGACTGCAGCTCTGAGTGTAGAGTCAAAGGGTTTACATTCTTTGTGCTGAGGCTCTCTCACACGAGAGGATGATGTAAATGTAAACATGCGCTCGATGATATGTTTACATTTTCCTTCCAGTTAGTTTAAGATAACAAACACGATGTCACGTGACAAGACTGAACAATAAACGTACAAACTAAACAATGTTGTGTGTAATCTTATTATTTTCACAAACACCCCAACGAATATGCTTCAGCGCCGCTATAAAAAAGCCCTTCGGATAATAGCATTAACCTCCACACAGCCCCCCCCCCCCCCCTCCGAGGAGAAGATAAGAGCCAGAGGAACGAATGGAGGCTCTGGCTCCGCCCCCTTTTCAGTCTCCTGCTGAGGCCGATGCATCATTCATCGCTCACCTTGTCTGGACACTGTGACGACAGCTGCTTTTAGAAACAATACCGAGAGAATGAAGGTGTAAAGAATGCACGCACAACACCGACGCACAGCACAAAGAAAGAGCCCCCGCCCCCCCCCCCCGCTCGCTCACTGCCACCTTCCTCTACCTGCCGTCCCCAGTCGATCCCCCGGCAGAACTTGGCGGCAGATGTTGCCGTGCGAAGCCGGCTCTGAAGTGCCTCCCCGGCTCCCCCCGGTCTCACTGACAACACAGTCAGCCCGCATTAGATCTCTTTATTTGTGCCGGAGGCGAGTTGGGCGCCGCAGCTGTGTCCCCCCCCCCCCCCCACCCCCCGCGCTACCTTTGGTGTTTGAGGCCCTCGGGCGCTAAAATGTGAGACCAGGAAAAAAAAAAAAAAAAGGTCTCTCTTCTGCATCTGCTGACAATCCAACCGCCAGCCACTGAGGGGGGGGGGGCAGGCGTGAGGAGGGATGTTTGGTAAGGACGAGGGACGAGGTCGGGGGGGGGTGATGGGTCCCCGCGCTGCACAGATGTCTGCGACAACCTGCTTCCTTACACCTGTACGAGCCCTCGTAACCCGCTGAAACATTCATGACCCTGGAGGCTTCCTGTCTGCCATCAAACACAGGAGCCCGATCCCCCCCCCCCCCCTCTCCTCCCCGACATCTACACCTAACCCCCCCCCTCCCCTCCCGCCGGACCCACTCCTCTCCCTTTGATCGAGTCAGGTTCATCTGTTCGGTTCGATATCGCACGTGTCGCAGAGACTCGACTTCGACTCTCCAAGAAGAATGTTTCCATCGCTTCGTCCTCGTTCTGTAGAAGTCATGAAGACCGTCTCTGAGCCCTTCCTAACACCTGTGGCATGTTGGATTATCCGCCGCATTAGAAGGCATCCAAACATCTGCTGGGCTGGGACTTGGCGGCGGTGTGTGCGAGCGTCGGGTTTCAGTCGTTTCAGTCGAGCTTCCCCCCCCCCCGATCCCGACGATTAAGGCTTTTTACACAAGCGTTACGACCACATTAAAGAGAAAACTAACAACACACACACACACACACGCACATCCTGCAGGGCTCTGCACAGTTGGTATGGTTTCTCTCCGACTCACCTCGTCGGCGCTGGTGGGTCTCATGAGGGAGACCCGGTCGTACTGCCGGCCCAGCAGAGCCCACAGAGCGTCCAGACGGCCCTGATGGACAAACCAGCTGTTTCAACATCGGACTGAGCACTGAGCTCAGTAGCAACACAACACAATAAGGGATAATACGTTTTGGAAATCAGCAGTATTCCTGGTCCTGGCTCACCTTGATGGGGGTGTACCACTTGTTCTGGTTCCGATGGTGGGTGGGGGCGGCCTTCGGGGTGGGGCGCTTGATCATCGGCTGCTCCGAGTCCTCCGGAATGGACACCACGGCGTTCTTGGCTTTCTCCAGCCGGGCCCCCTCCTCCGTGGAGCCCTTCTCGCCCCAGCGCACCTGGACAGGTAGAGTCCAGGTATCAGACCCGCTCTTCAATTGAACTCGTGGCCTCGGTTGCCAGGAGGAGGTTTAAGCCGCGACGAGCCCCCCCACACCCCCCTCCATGAATAAAAGAAACCGCGCCACATGCCGTCTGAAGTACTCGATGAAGGTGGCGTTTTGCACTGTGGCGTCTTACAGAGTGGAGGGGGGGGGGGGGGGCACGCAGGTTGATCCCGGGAGGCCTCAGAAGGGGAGACGTGCCTGTCGATGGGAATAAACCTGAGGAGAACGACGGGATGACTCATGCGGGGGGGGGGGGGGGGTAAAGAGAGCTCCCCGAGGATGCTGGGTAATCCCCACAAAACGGCAGAGGTAGGGATAGGGGGTAAAAAAGGGGGGGGGGTGGAGCTCGCCTTTTCGACCTGGATTCCCTTTGGAGGAGGCGCATATCAAAGACTGTGAAGGTTTGGGAGAGTTGGAGAAGGCCGGGGGGGGCTCAGGGGGGTTGGGGGGGGGGGGTTGAGGGGGCGTTGCGGGTTGTCATGTTGACAGCGGCACTCAATCCTTCATCCCGGCAACGACTTGATCCAATCAGCACACGGACGGCCAAGGACGAGATGGCAGGGCCTGTCAGGACGGAGGCATCAGCGGACTGACGAAGACAGCGCCCCCCCCGACCCCCCCACCCACACCGTGGTGACTGCACATACTTGTAGCTTCAGAGGGGAGACGGGCTGTCAGCAGTTTTCTCTGAACACGGTGCGGGTTAACGACATGAACGTGTCACTTCCTGTTCTATGGGTTTGGTCTTAAATGGCGTGTTTTCTTTTATCTTAAATTAAAGATTAATAAAATGTTTTAACATGTTTGTGGTTCATTCGTGTCCAACATTAGTAACGTTAGTAGGCTCTGACCTCCATGCGTTTGATCCCCCCCGCTCCTCTGCCCCCGTAGTAGGACGCGTCCACGGTGGGCCACTTCATCTTAGGCAGCTCCTCTGGCTCCTTCAAAATAAAAGAGGGGAAGTTAGTGACTCGAGTGCAGAACCACGTGAAAATGACACATCGACTCGGCCAGGTGGCCTAAGGGGGGGGGGGGGGGGGGCAGGACTCGGACTGCTATTGTTCTATTTTCATTCAACCCCATTTATCAATGATGCACTTCCTCTCAGCAGGAAGAGGCCTTTACGATGATTTGTCAAGAAGGAAGTCCTTTGTTCCTCATTTCTTACTAAATGAATAATTAGTTTATTCAAAGTATTTCCTTCCGTTTTTGTAATCCGGTCTTCTGAGTCTAGTTCTTCTCAGAGACCAAAACCTGAGCTATGACAAATGTGATGTCAAATAATATGATTTTACATTAAGGAAAAACGGCGTATTCAACTTAATTAAACTAGATGATTAAAAATGTGATATTCAAAGAAACAGTTGTGCATTACGGGACTAAAAGTCAAAATGAAAGTTGATTATTCTGAAGTATAATGAAGCGCCGTGTTTGTCCTGCACTTTGTGCTTCACGTTGCCATGGCGATGTACTCACAGGTGGCGGCGGACGGGAAGGTGGAGGAGGAGGCGGCGGGTCTTTGATGACCTGGATAAACAGAAAAAAAAAGAGAGACAAAAGAGCGTCAGCACAATGTCCATCAGGGGACACACACACACACACACACACACACGGACACACACACACGGACACACACACACGGACACACACACACACACACACACACACACACACGGACACACACACACACACACACACACACACACACACAGACACACACACACACACACACACACACACACACGGACACACACACACACACACGGACACACACGGACACACACACACACACACACACACGGACACACACACACACACACACACAGACACACACACACACACACACACACACGTCAGGAGGAGATCAGCCAGGCTGACGGAGGTGATTCGTGACAGGTGACTGCTCTGCACCTGCTGACTACTGATTACAAGAGGCTCTGCTTGTAAACCCCCCCCCCCAGGGCAAAATAAAGAAAAAGCTGAAAACCAACTTGTTGACAGGGTGGGGAGTGGGAGTGGGAAGGGGGGGGGGGGCTGGGGGGTCTTTTGGGGCCTGCTCAGCCCTTAATTAATTGGACGGGGCTCAGCGCTCCTGACCCCCCCGCCCCCCCCAAAATCATAAAGTCCTAAGGAGTTAATTATCTCCGATGAGATGCAGCGGAGGAGGATCGGGCATGGCTCCAATTCCCCCCCCGCCTCGCCCCCCCAGTCTGCGTGAAGACATGACAAACACACCGATGACAAAGTGACCGGTGCCCGTTTCTTTTCCTCCTGGTGACACGGCCCCCGAGGAGCAGGTCGTCCACAATGTGATCCCTCTCACGGACAAGATGCCTCCCCCAGGGGGGGGGGCCGCGTACAGATGTGCATCGCCAAGCAAACAGCAGCCTGACGGAGACACTTGTCAGCCGTCAGTCAGACGCGTCACAGACTGAGGTCAAACTTTTCCTTCCTTTCTTTTATTCCCGTCTCTTCTTCTGTGGGGGGGGGGGGGGGGGGGGTTGTATTGTAAAAGTGGGGGGCCGCCAGATGCTGAAATTATTTATTAAATTAATCAGCCAATTGATTTTGATAATTCAAAAACCTATTCTCATTTCATTTATCACACAAACATTATACCGCGCTTTAAGAACAGATACTATGATTTTATTTTCTATATTTTAGTATCATGCATCCACACACACACACACACACACACACACACACACACACAGAGGAAGGAGCGATGCAATGACGCCGTAGCACAGATATCATGGATGCTAACAGCTGTTCACGCTTCGGGATGCCATCACACTGCTGTCATTAGAATAATGAAAAATAATCAATTAGGGTTAATTAATTGCTGTGTGACACACGCGGCGCCTCGCGGTCGCCTCTCCATACGCTGATTAACGTGGCTTCAGCCGCACCGTACGCTGGCCGGATTATCCCTTTTTATTAAGTAATTACGCAGCAGATTTCCACGACATATTGTGGGATAAATAAGGCATTATACAAATGACGGGGGGGGGGGGCTCTGCTGCAGTCTCTCTGCTGCTACCTGATGGACAGATGTGCAGAGGGGGCGGGGCCTTGGCGGTGCGGTTAAAAGGGAACGTGGGATAGTTAGCCGTCCGACAGCAGAGGCCGGCTGTCTGGGGGGGGGGGGTGTCGAAGGGGGGCGGGGGGGGGACACCAATCAGCAGCGCTTGTGGGTGTCGTCCCCATATGGGCTCCGAATAAACTGGACCCGATAATCCGTCCGCTCCCAACCTCCAGCACCTCAAGCTGGTGGGGGGGGGGGGGGGGGGTTCGGTGGCAGGCAGCATATTCCAAATATTATTTTAGAGAACGATTGGCACCGGAGTTACAAACCTTTATATTTGGACTATTATTACGTTTAGTTTTCGGTTTTAGGATTTTCAAGATTTACTTTTTTTACTTTTCTATTTTATTGAGCAATCGTGTAAATATGATTTATTTTACACATAGTAATTGTTAATCTAAATTTTCATTTAAATTCAATTAGTCTCTTTTAATCTTAAAGAAATAAAGGTTGTGTCATATAATATATATAATATATATGAATGAGATATATATTATAGATATATACTTATAATATAATGATCCCGACAACAACAGAAAAAAGTCAAAGCAACTAAATAAAATAAAAGATTATTAACCAATTAAATGCGTCTTGAAGTGAATCCTTTTAGGAATAAAAATAAAAACCGAGGCGACGTCGCTCCGGTTTTTAATTTCCAAAACAAATCACAAACAAAGAAATTAGCGCTCCCCAGCTTGTGTGACCTCTCTGCTGGCATCGCTCCACAGTGTGTGTGTGAGTGGGGGGGGGGTCACAGCGAGGGAGGGGTTGTGGGTTAAAGATGGTGTGCCTCGTCCCGACTGCAGGAAAAAGGCTGGCAGACTGGGTGGTTTAAATATTAACAAGCCACACATGCCCCCCCACCCACCCCGCCCCGTCCCTCGGTGGAAGACGACAGCAGCTCGCTCCACCAAGACAAACAGGGCCGGGCCAGACATGCTGCAGGGGCTTTACATTTTAATGCCTTTGTTGGTTTTCCAGAATATGCTTCCATCTCATCCCTGGATGGGGCTCCCTTCAGGTCCACAAAGCCAGGTGACGTCTAGCGTTTAGTGGGGGGGGGAATGAAAAAGTGGCCCCGGTGCACCATCTGCAGCCCCTCTCTCATGGTAAAGTGAGTGAGGTAGAGCGGTGGGGGGGGTTCAGAAGCTTGTTCATTTCCCACCTGTCGGCCTGTGGAGTCGACGCAGAAGCTCAGTGGACCTCAAACACTTTCCTTCCCACTGATGAAGCTCATCTGAGCTCATCGTCGTGACCTTTGAACTTCGGGTCACCTTTCATCCACCCGGTCGGCTTCACTACAGACGCCTCCTCTCTGCTAAAACAACCTACATTAAGGTTTAACAGTTTTGTTCTTTAACTTATTTAAATGAATCCTAACGAGGGAAAGACTTTTGTAGCATTTTGTGTCCCTTCATGGACGGACGGAGGTGTCAATGAGGGCTTTCGTCAAATTGTTTTGTTATTTTGTCCCATTTAGCAAAGCGAAAACACACATTCTGCTTTTCCCCCTCTTAACGAACAGAGGACGTCTGTAATCACCAACAATAAACAACAACAAGCCGACTGAAATGAAACACTGTGGATTAGAAAAGATCTGAAAGAAAGAAATAGTTCTGTGTTTATCAAAACAAGAGCGAGTGTTTTAAGCCTTTTAAGGCTTCGACTCAGATGTGATTAAACCACAAAGTAATCTCTGTGATTATTGATAATCACTCTGGTCCCCAGGTACATCCAACCAGACGCATCCGCCTGCTTCTTCTGGGCTCTATGAACGAGTGATGGATGAACGAGTGATGGGTGAACGAGTGATGGGTGAACGAGTGATGGATGAACGAGTGATGGGTGAACGAGTGATGGGTGAACGAGTGATGGATGAACGAGTGATGGGTGAACGAGTGATGGGTGAACGAGTGACGGGTGAACGAGTGATGGATGAACGAGTGATGGGTGAACGAGTGATGGGTGAACGAGTGACGGGTGAACGAGTGACGGGTGAACGAGTGACGGGTGAACGAGTGACGGGTGAACGAGTGATGGGTGAACGAGTGACGGATGAATGAGCGATGGGTGAACGAGTGATGGGTGAACGAGTGATGGATGAACGAGTGATGGATGAACGAGTGAGCAGCTCACCACGGTGCAGCAGAGGGGCCACAGCCACCACATGAGGGCGAGGGCCACGATGACCAGCAGCACCAGGAAGACGATGGCCACCACCACGCCGTCCGACTGCAGCGAGGTCAAACACAAAGGTTTCGTTCATCGGGATGGAGATGCAGCACAGGAGGAAAACCAGTAACCATGACAACCTCAAACCACGTCACGGATTGTGGAATGGGACGGATCAGGAGAGATCTCTGTGGGGGCTTCAGGGGCTGAGACTCACGCAGGTGGAGGCGGTGATGGTGTAGGCGCTGGAGATGAAGGACTTGCCGTGGTTCAGGCTGATGAGCACGTCCATGGTCCTGAGGAGAAGAAGAACGTGGTGAACTAGGCGCTCACCGACAGAGTAAAAGAACAAAAGTCTAAACATCTGGCAGGTTAATTGATGAAGACGAGTTCACACAGCAGCCAACAGCAGAAACACAACGGGACGAAACACCTGACCGGCGGTAACGAGGCTCGCAAGCGCCGCTGACTTATTTGGAGGGGGTTAGGGGGGGGGGCAGGGCGGGGGGGGGGGGGCACTGGGTGCCGAAAAATGGACGCAATTAAAAAAAACTAATGATGAACGGCACCCCAATTTCCATATGTCCATTACGCCCGATCCAATTACCGCTGGTTTAATGAGAAGTCACAGCTCAAATCCAACAGGAAGGAGAGGGGGGCGGGGGGGGGGGGGGGGGGGGGGGAGTTTGTGTGTGTGTGTGTGGAGGGGGGGGGGGGGGGGGTGTCATGATATAAAAATAAGAAATAAAACCCCTGGTGCTGCAGGCTACCAACAGCAGAGCTCTCTGGCTTTGCTTTGGATTCAGCCCGAGGCGGCGCCTTGGGCCCCCGACCCCCCCGCGGATCAGAACAGACGAGCAACCAGACCGCCAGTCCGTTACTATGCAACCACACTCAGAACCGCCCCAATAGTTACACTACAGGACCGACGTTTTGGGTTGTTTTTTCCTTTTGACCCAGAGCAGAAAAATATATAGAACATATATAAACACACCTGTGCTTCCTCCACCTGCCGCTCTAACAAAGAACCCCCCCCCCCCATGTTAGGGGAGCGCTGAGGAGGTGGGGAGGGGGAGGGGGGGCTAATTCAGCTGACACCCTGGATAACGGCGGCGGGCAGTTAATCAGAGCCGGAGGTGTGTGAAGGAGGAAATCCCCCAAGCGAGTTACTCTGTCAACCCCCCCCCCCCACCCCTCTCACCCCTCTCACCCCCCCCCCCTGTCTGGACATCTTTAACGCACCACAACCCAACCGTCTTCTTGCTCCTCTGAGACACGACGGGTAATTCGGGGAGTTTGTGTCGAGTCGGCAGAAGTCGTCCTGTTTCCCTCCTCAGATCTAAAGGACGATTCCACAGGAAATGAACTGTTTACATCATTGTTCAGGGGAAAAGGGAGATTATTTTTTGAAGACTTTCTCTTTCATGTCACCATCGATTTGAAATCTTTGTCTTTCTGTTTCCTCCACAGAGTGATTGATTAGAGATGAACCGCTCAGAGGTCGCATCGACAGGCCGATGGGAACCAAAGAGACTCCAACAAAGAAAGCAGCAGCCGATTAATCATTCAAACGAGGGGGGGGGACACACACCAGTTGAACGTCCCGGCTCCATACTTTGTCCCCGGGCTCGCTGTAACCTGAGCCCCCCCGCCCCCCCACCGTGATGCTGAGCTTTGACGACGCGCTGCAGCTGCAGCCGGCCGACGACTCGACGCTAATGGCCTCCAAACTTCCCTTAAAGACGCGAAAAACGAGCAGGCTGAATAATTCAGGGGGGGGGGGGGCGTGGTGAGGTGGGGCGAGGGGGGGGGGCTGTCGCTCAGCATTCGGGAGCCATCACTCTGCTGCAGAGGTTCCGACGGGGAAAGCGAGCAAGCACGGAACATCTGAGAAAGCAGTGAGCTTTGATGTCATGTATTCAGACTTGGTTCCTCCTGGAGGCCGAAGAGAAAAGTTTGTAGTTGAAAAAGTAGCAAATGTTCATTTTGTGGATGAATTGTTCCTTTATTTCCCATCATAGCGATGAGATGTGGGATGGGTTACCGTGGCGACCGATCCACAGCCCATGTAGGCCCATTTAAAACAGCATGCCCCACCACACTGCCCCCCCCGGCCTGGACGACAACAGCGTTAGTTGCTGTACAAGTTTCCATGAAGCAGGTGTCATACATATAACCCCCCCCCCCCCCCCCCCCCCCCGCCCCCCCTTCAGTTATTCTTTGCCCGTTATTGTGAAAACAGCAAGTGAGGACACGCCGCAGCCAGAGCGCAGCCACTTAACCTCTCCATCGGCGGCCCAGCGGGGGACTGTGGGTCTCATAATGGGGGGGGGTGGGGGGGGGTGGGGGCGTCAGCAGATGCCGATGTTTCAGGGCTGACGGCCCAGCTGTCGGTGCAGATGATGCTCCGCTGTGAGTGCTCCCGCACGGCTCGGAGGCCGACCGAGGACGCTGCCATTGCTGGATGCGGAGGTTTGAGCCCCCCCTCCCTCCCCCCTCCCTGCCTGCCTGCCCCCCCAGGACGGGAAGCTGCAGCTGAGCGCCTGCATCTGAAATATGTTCCCCGGGAAGAAAAAACATGTTGCCACAGTAGAGAAGTGAAGGCCTCTCGAGTGCGACAAAACACGGTTAAAGCAATACTAAAAACCCAGGGAGGGGGGTTTGTGGGGGGGGGGGGGGGGGGGGGGAGGCTCTTTTTCCTCGGCTGAGTAGAGCCATGTTAACGCGGCAGCGGTGGTGGGAGCGGACAGATGGACGGAGACGGGACATTACCGGGATTCCTTTCCGCCGCTCCACGCGAGCGGTCCCGGGCGCCGTGGGGGGGACCGAGGGAGGGGGGGGGTTCGGGGGGGGTTCGGGAATCGGCGTGAATTATTTAAACGGGGCGAGCGTGGAAGAAAGAGAACGGCTGCATCTGTCGCACATCCTGCAGCCCCTCCAGCAGATGTGTTTGCTCTACCGCCCCGAACCGGCTAACTGCTTAATGGGTCACCGTCAGCAGCCAGGAGTTAATTAAGCGAGGGGGAGGGGGGGGTGAAAGGGGGGGAGGGGGGTTAAAGACGGCAGTTTATTTTGTCTTCAAGTCAAAAGTAGATGGAGTGATTTCTGGAACAGAGCAGGAAGGAGAAGTTGTGTTGTGTGCTACAATGTCTCCACGTTGATGGTGCATCAAAACGCACACAGGTGCATTTCCTCTGTGACAAAGCGTGTGTGTGTGTGTGTGTGTGTGTGTGTGTAACAAGGAAAACATGTTGTGGCGAGCCGTGTGACCCTGGGGGGGGGTCGCCCGGGGTGAGGTGATCTCGTTAGTGGACCTGCAGGATCCGAGGACTCGTGTGCTACGCTTCGGATTATGAGAGGTGACGTAAGAAGAAGGAGGATCAACAGCAGCCAGGAGGAAAAGCACGTTGTCTCTGGTTCACTTTGTGCGTTTGGACGTTAAATGTCGACTGGTTTCACTGATCAGTAGATTCATCACCGTGTCGATTCGTGTAAGAACAAGAGGAAGCAAACGGATGGAGGCGCCTCATTTAAACATTCGAGGTAGACGTGGCAGCGAGACGAGCCTGAAGGGAAGACGTGAGACAGGAAGTCTCTTCTGTTGTAGATGCAGGTCATGGACCTCAGGCTGCTCTTCCTCTTCCTCCTCCTCCTCTTCAGGAGAACGTCGCGTTGCATTCCACGTACGAAATAACCTCCACATTTTAAAAAAAAGAGGCTTCGGCTCGGTTTGGTTTCGTCTGGTTAACAAAATAAAACAGATGATTAAATCTATTTTGGGGTCCCTAATTTTCTTTAGTTCACAGCGAGACGCCGTCATTAAAATCTCACACGTTTCCACGAGCCAAGATTCCAACCTGAAGACTGGCGGCCTTCACGCAACCTGCAGTCCAGTTACTTTGTGACTAAATTACTGTCATTTTATTATTCATTAAAATGGAACTAGTATTTATTAAAAAGGTAAATAGGTGTGTGCAGTAATATTGAGTAGACTCACTGTCCCACGTGGTAGAGCTGGGGGGCCGGACACAGCAGATAATCGTTGGTCACTGAACTCGGCTTCTCATCTGCAACAAAACACAGAAGACACAGTTTAAGCTGCGTATTGGGAACATTTTAAGACGTCAAATGTCAAATGAATTATTAGAATTGATCAAAAAACAAAAATATGTGTGTCTTCCATAACGTAATGTAATATATTATGTTTTGATAACGCATCATATTCACTGTCATGACGCATTAACGTGTGACAAGGAGAACATCTGTCTGCTTATAGTAAAAGGAAGATTATTTATAAAATGTTTTTCATGTAAAGATTTAATATCTTTCCCACTTTGAATAAAACGAACAATGACCACTATGAGTAACTAATAATCCCATCATATGAAACTATAACAAGATTATGATGCATCATGATAAGATTATAGAGCATCATAACATGATTATAGAGCATTGCATGTATGAGAATTATAATACAATATGATTTGTTCAAAGAAAAATGTCAGTGACTATAGTGAAATATCATGAAACTAGGGCATAAAAGTGCTTTATAATGCGTTATAAAACATTACAAATAGTGCTACAATGAGAACATAAAGTAAAGTATCTTTAAAACACAAGAAAGGGTTTATTTGAAATGTTAAAAGAAATATTCTTTAATCACAAAACAAAGTAAAGAGAAGTTCTAAAATATGTGTCATCTCTCACATCACACACCACTATTGACACATTATGCCTTTGATATTTCCAGTGTGCGTGCGTGCGTGCGTGTGTGTGTGTGTGTGTGCGTGCGTGTGTGTGCGTGTGTGTGTTTGCGTGCGTCGGTTGACGGAGGCCTGAATCATCTCCAGCCACAGAGGTCTCAGAGATGAAGTCATATGAACATATATACATAAATACATAAATATATCTGTATATCTGCGTCCGGAGCTCCGCCCGGTTCCGGTGACGGAGGAGACGGAAGCATCTGCTCCACATATGCGGCGTGTGTGTGCTCCGCGGCCGCCATGATGCCTGTCCATAATTATAAGGTGCCCCACTGTTAGAAAGGTCTGGGCTGAACACATGCAGGAGCCAGTGAGGGAATAAATAGCCCCAAGTGGGCGAATGTGAGACGGACTAAACTGAGAAAGGGCCGACAGGAAGACATCTGCTAACGGACGCGTCCTCCTTCCGACGCACTGCTTCGCTTGTTTTTTTTGAGAAAAAAATAAATAAAAAATATGCTCCAGCGTTATTTTGGGGTTTGTTTTTTTTTTTAGTGGAAATGTTGAAAGGAATATATGATGATAAACTAAGTCCCTGAGGAGGGAAGTGTTGTCATTGGCAGGCATCGATCCCGCGGATCCTTCCGCCAAACCCCTCGCTGCCAAATATACGCTTTTACTTCCTGACAGAAAATAAATACATTTAAAAAAAGGATTTTCTCAACAGAACAGACTGCGATCTCAAAATAAGGATCGCCGTGACCTACATAAGCCCCGCCCCCCCCCCCGTCACATCCTTTTCATCTGCTTGCTGCGATCATATCGACAGGGAGGCGCTCCGGAGACAACAGACACGTGGGGGGGGGGGGGAGGGGGGGGGGGGGTCCGTTACTCATCGTCCTCCACGTGGACGCATCGGAACCGGGAAGAGAGAACCGGGTCCCTCACAGGGTCATCCCATCACATGAGGGATGCGACATGTTATTCACTCATCCAGAAGACAACTCACTGAAGGTCTGCTGGTCCACGATGAAGCTGCAGACGACGCCCTCGTTGCTGCGGCCGATGGCGAAGCCGTTCCCCCTGAGGACGATTTTGAAGGACTCTGAGGAATGTGAACAAAGTGTCACACTTATGAACAAATATCTTAGAGAAACACGCTTGTGTGATGCAGTTTACACGGTGCGTAACATATGAGTAAATATTAGGAGACTTCCAGAAGCTGGAGGGAATATCAGGAAGAAAATGTTTTTAACAATAACTAAATATTTGAACTTTGGGTTTCCCAACCCGAGGGTCCCGACCCCCTCATGGGGGAAGAATCAGGGTCACGGGGTTAAGCACATCTTTTAAAATACCTTTAGGCCACCTGTGAGTGTTAAAGGGAGCTAAAAAGCAGCAGAATGTTTCCTAACTGAGTGACGGATTCTCTCGTTGCTTCAGACCCAACGATGTCGTGTGGTCTGTGAGGGGGGTGGTGGGGTGGGGGGGGGACTGGGGGGGGGGTTAAAGGACGCGCTCACCGTTCACGCAGACGCTGGAGGGCTCCACGCTCAGGATCTCCGTGCACGAGCGCTTTAATATCTGAGAAGGAGAAAGAGTAAATTAAGTGGCGTATATTCCTGCTGGGGGGGGGGGGGAGGGAATACATCACGTCGGGCGTTATCGGCTCAGTCGGGTTAAGCAAACAGATTAGTGTGCAGCACCTGAGAAACGTCTCGCCGCTGATTGCGGCCCGGCGCCGAACATCAGCGGCGAGGAGGGCGGGGCGGGCAGGACGCGGCGGCAGCTGCGTCGGCCTTTATGGGGAAATTATGCAAAAGACTATTACTGTTCCTCAGTTGTATTAAAAAACCTCCGGGATGGCGCATTATCATATAAAGAGGGCCGCTCGGGGGCCCCCACGCAGCCGCGCTGCCCGCCGCCGCTCAATGAATCAACAAAGAGGACAAACTATGCAGATCGCACAACACCGTCGGAAAGAAGAAGCATATTAACGGCGATACACTTGAACCTCTCGTTTGACGTTGGGGGAAACTTTAATCTGAGCAGAGGAGGATGAGGAGTGTTTACAGCGGCCTTATTAAATGTGATGGTTTGATATGAGGCCGTTAAGGGTGGGGGGGTTGGTGGGGGGGGGTTCAGATGACAGCTGGGAGGAAAAGGATCTGGTGCTATTTCCCCCGTCTAATTACTTCCTTGGCAGCGCTCGGGGAGGAAGAAGAAGAAGGAAAAGATAAGTTGACTGTTTGCCTGCCTGAGCTTGAAAAGATGGAGCGACCTGAGGAACGACATCATCCTCCCATTAAGCGTAAAAAAAAAAATAAGAGAATGTTCTGCTCCGAATTGAGGAATGTTGTCGTCGGTGGGAAAGAAAAAGTGTCACTTTTAAACACGACAAAATTTGGTCTGGAAGCGGAGAGGAGTTGAAATGGAAGCCGGGAGATTAGAGCCTCGGTTGGACTGAACTCAAACAGCAGCTCTTCATTTCAACCGGATCGAGCGACAAACATTACGTACGAAAAAAAGGAAAAGAGGAGCGAGGCAGTCGTCCAAATGCCCAAAGTCCCCCGAATATCTCAGCCGGCGCTGTAACCGGGGGGATGAGGCGGGTTTCAGGCGTTTTGTGCAACGGTTCATGAGGTTGTTTTGAATAGTTTTAGGTTTTTATCCTGCAGCGTGCGTTTAAATAAAAAGGAATGTTCTATCGCTAATGGTCGCTAATGATGAGGCTACTTTGTTATTTGGGGGGTTTCCCAAAAGGCCGCAGCTCAGTCCAGCGTGGCTCAGACTTAAGAAAAGGCCTGATGGGGGGGTCCTTTCTTCCTTCTGTGTGTCGTTGTTGTGTTGCTGAGGACCTTCTCCTACAAGCTTTAAAACATTGAGCACTATAACAAAAAGATGGATTGACTCGAACGGGGAGAAGACTCTTTTTGTCTTTGGCTCACTACAAATTAGGAGCAGATTTCCCTTTGATTATAAATGATGAAATCCACCTTTATAGAGGCTTTAAACACGTGTTAATGTTAGTTATTACAAGCTGGACGTGACAATAGATGAGAACTAGGAACGGTCTCCTCTTTGGTCAATGTGAAGTTTTTGATCACTTTTGAAATCATTTTGCTGAGAAATATAGAAAAGAGGCATCACTCAAAAGCTCCCTGGGTGACATTTGGGGGTCATGTAGCTTAGTTTAAGTATCATATATAATGTATAATAATGTATCATACGAGAGGAGACAGAAACAAGACCCGCTGACAGCTCCAACCCTCTTTCTTCTTAAACACAACTCTTTGTTTGTGGACCTGCTAGTTAATGTTAGCTAGCTTAGCTAGCAAGCTAACTCATTCATGCAAAAACAAAATCAATTCATTAAAGACTAAATAATTCAAATTAAGAGTAGAGTTCATGTCATCTTTAATTGCATAAATGATACCTTAATTCAAAATATATCTTTTGATACAATCAATTTAATTCTCATTATTTATCCTCTTTGTCCTCTATAGAAGACACATTGTAAGATGAAAGCATTCATTGCATTGAACACACACACAGAGTAGAACTCACAGAATTGACGATGCCTTTGAGTGTGTGGAAGCCATCTTTGACAGGAAACACTTGGTCCTTGGTGTCGGCGATTTCGGCGAGCTGTGGGTATCACCGAACAAACAAAGTACCACGATTTAACGCCGCTTTCTTCCCCCCCCCCCTTCTTGACGAGTGAGCGCGGTCTTTGCTTCTCACATCACGGGCAGGAGGAGACGCAGCAGATGGCGTCACTGTGGCTCAAACACTTTGCTCAAAAAAGAGAGAATTCACAGCGACACAAACTGGGAGCAACGTTGCCTTTGTCTTTGACTCGATAAGAAGAGCTCATGGCAGGACGGTTACCAATGGTTACGGGGGACAGGCCACGCTGTCGGAGGAGAGACAGTAACACTACGGACACAAAAGAGCCGATTCCTAAAAGACAACCCAACTCTAAGTTCTCTCTTCTATCACTTCCAGCTTCCAGGACTCATTCCTGAAGAACCAATAAAAAAAAGCAACAGCTGATCCCCCCCCCCCCCCCTGACGCAGGTAAACACGTTCACCTGAAGCGCTCAGGACACAATCCTTAAGACTGTGGCTTTTCTTACCTGCTGCTCGTCGAAGTCCTTGATGCCGACGCAGTAGACGCGGGCGCCGTATTTTCGGGCCCCTTCTGCCTGAACAAAAAACAACAACAACTGTAAATAACAACATAACAAATAACACTTAAAACCTGTTTTCAAGTTACATTGGTCATATGTTTTATTTCAGTTATTCTGGATTGTGTTTTTGTATTATTTTCCATTCTTTAATCTGGTTTCTTGTTTTCCATGTCTCTCTTTAACCGCTGTAGATCCTGTGATAAGATTCAATAATCCTTTTATTTGTCCCGCTGCGGCACTAATAACAGGATTATCTTAAATAAATAAAGACGAAGGAAAAACATTTCTTCTTGTGTGCTCTCAAAGTGGCTGAAATAACATCAGCTGAGAAATAGAAAGACTCGAGTTGCTGTGAGCTCACCTCCTTCACTGTGAGCTCCTGAACGTAAACGTCCAGCTTCCCGTCCGTCAGAGCCAGGATGATGCTGGACGACTTGGTGCCCTGCGTCTGTATCTGGGCCGAGGCCTGCGGGGGGGGGGGGGGGGGGGGCGGAGGAGACGCGTCAGAACCTCCTTCCACCGGCTGGTAGCCGGCGTCGTTTGTCGGGCTCGTCGACACTGACCTCTTTGATCCCCTCGTGCATGTAGGTTTCTCCGGCCGGTTTCACGTCCCGTAGGCGCTTCAGACCTTCTTCTATCTCCGCTCTTTAACACACACGCGCACAACAGACCTTTTAACGAGTTGTTTTCTTGTATTTAAGATGAAAAGCGAAGCCGTTTGTCCAGTTTCTCCTCAAACCCCGGTTGCTATGCAAACATTTCACTGTGGAGCTCAACGAAAAACCGCCACACAGCAAATATAAACAACAACAACAATAGATTTATAAAGTGTGTTAGCTTCATCTGAATCGACACATGTTTGGACCCTGGTGGCCCGGTTGCTACGGTAACCACGGAGGCAGCACGGTACATCCAGAGCCCCGTGACCCGGGCCCAGAGGTCAGTACCTGTCTCCAGTCAGAGGCAGCAGGACTTTAGCTTGAGCCGAGAAGACGATGAAGGAGACTCTCATCCTGGGGCTGAGGAGGAAAACAAACACATCACTTTTCATTTCAGACTTTTTTTTTTTAAACGCGGCTACTTTGACGTCTCTCACACATTTTACCAAATGAGAACATTAATATATATTAATAAAAATACACACATATATAAAATACACACACAAAATTCACAGGATCAAAAACATTTAAAGGTGCGACTCAATCCGTAAACATTTAAATGAGCTAAATCTAACAGTACAACATTTTTATAATGTGTGATATTGTTTTTTATCACTTTTTTTGTTTTTCAAACCAAACGGAATCTCGTCTTGTTGGATTTTGTGCAACCGGTAAAAAAAAAAAAAGAATAGCCGCAACCTTTTTTTTTTTAAAGTACATATTTGGGGATGCAAGACTATTCTTTATTCTGTCTTTATGTTAAAGGGGAGAGACGATGATCTTTAAAATAGACGATCGGACGCTGGGTGTAAAAGTTCTCTTTGCATTCAGACCGCATCCGTCCTCTTATCCGCCCACACACACGCACACACACAGCATTGTGCGGGTGTGCGTGTGTGTGGGTCTTTAGCACAGAGCTAAAGACCCACAGAGTAACGTATGATTAACCAAACAGAAGAAATTAGCTTCTGGCTTCAGCTTCAGTGGGAACGATGGAAGTGATTAATCAATCCACCGACAGGAAGCATGTTGCAGATGAGTCACAAACACACAAACACACACACACACACACACACACTGTGTACCTGTGACAGTTTAAGGGTGTGAACGGACGAGAGAAACGACGACAGTTTACATCCAGTTTGTGAAAGTAAATCAGCAAAGAGAATATGAAGTTGTGCACCAGCTTCTGTGTAAAAGGGTGCAAACCGTACACTGGAATCCACATGAAGACACGGATTGAAATACAGGATATAAAAGGATTTCTTTTACCTTTATTTCTCACCCTGAGATGTTTGTTATCGACACTAAAACGCGTCGGATGGATTCAAACATCACACCATTTTTGACTAAACGCATGTCGATATTGAGACAACATCGTAGGCGAAACTTGGTGCTTTTACAAAATACTTTAATGACACTTTTGATGATTAACCATCAATGGGGTGGAAATGAATGACTAACTGGGCAAATGCAAATAATAGAACAGCCTGGTTTAATTATTCACTCTGCTGTGAATCAGCATTTAAAAGAAGGAAGAGACTTGTTTCATATCACATAACTAACTTGTAGAATAGAAACGCTTCTCAAAACAGACGTGTTCATTTTTTTTAGCTGTTCATCAAAAGAAAAACAAAATGAGCCAAATTATGATTTAAATAAAATGTAAATACTTTTCTGTCTATTCATTTCGTCATTCGATTCCTCTATGTTGTAGTTCTACACAGAAACTCATCTCCCTCCAACCTGGGGACACATTTTAGATTTGATTTTGTTGTGTGCTTCACAAATATGATTCAAATTGGACTCATTTTTAAGTATTTGATCTTTGAGGGATCAGATTATCCTCGACTTAACAAAATGAAACAAAGCTGTTTCCTCAAAAACAACAACATCTCATGATACGACTTCTCTCACTCGGAATATCAAGTACAGGAACTGGAAGTGAGAAAGAGATTTTATTTCACAACTAAATTAAAAAGCAAAACAATATAATTAACATCCAACAACAAAACAAATGCACACACACACTAAATGACAACAACATAAATGTCACAGTCTGTAAGTGCCCCCCAAAATGGATCCACCAGAATAAAACCAGAACAGACCCGAAGGTCACCGAAGGTCACGGGCCCCTCGAGCGCACCGAGCGGGCCTCTCTCTCTCTCTCCCTCTCTCTCTCTCTCTCTCTCTCTCTCTCCCTCTCTCTCCCTCCCTCCCTCCTCACGGAGGTCCTCGTGCGGCCATAAGGAGACGCGCTCATGGCTCTCAGTCATATGTGGAACCCGAGAAATAGAAATAAAACAGGAACCGAGTCGCCGATGACGAATGGTAGGCGGTGACTTTTTAGGCGGCGAGCTGAAGGGGCGCCCGGTGGCGCTTGGTGGCGCTTGTGAGGGTACACGGCCCCGCAGGAAGCGGAATATAAGAAGACAGGGCGGCGGTGCCAAGGACATGTTGGGAGGGTGGTGGTGGGGGCTTCTCTCTCTTTGGGGGCGGGGGTGGGGGGGTGACGGAGGAGTCCGGTTCGGTACCACATGGCGCGAGAGAAGAGCTCTTGGTGAGCGAGCGGTGCGGAGCAGATTGTCCTCGGCGCCTTCCAGTGTTCTTTTGCTTTACTGTACATTGTCTGTCTGCCCGTGGAAGCAAGGGATGAAGTGTGGAAGCCGGACCCCCCCCCCCCCCCCCCCCCCCCCCCCCCACATCCCATTCAGACACCCCCCCCCCCGGTGCAAATGGCCATTCTCACAGCCCAGAAGACTGCTCCTCTCTGCCACCCACTCCCACCTGGTGCCTTTGCTATTTTCCTTCAACCAAAGCGCGGCGTTCTGGCGGGTCGCCGCCGTCTGCACGGTGCTGGCAGGCGCCGCTTTTTGACTCAAACGTTATGCAAGATGAACGTTTCAAGATGGTTTTTTTGTTGTTTTTTAAATGAGTTACGTGCAAAGAGAGAAACGAGAACAGGACGCTGTGTAAAACAGGTGGTCGTGGGATCTTTAAATATAGACGTTTGTCGGATAGTTCTAGAACTAAAAGAAAAAATGTATTTTTGCCCCTTTTGACCAACCACCTCATTGCACTTGATGTAGTCTTTTGCTTCTACCGAGTGCCATATCTGCAGATCTGTAGTTTTCATATTCAAAACTTGGGCACTATGAACCTCTGAAACTTTGGACTCACCTCACAAATCTGTCGGTGAGGTTCTTCACAAACGAGTAGATCTCGCCCCAGTCGCTGGAGACGCTCCCGGACCTGAGAAGGAGAAGGAAGCAGAAGAAGACGTCAGGCTGCAGCTCGTCAGTGGCAGCAGATTGTGTGCTGGCGAGTCGGATGCTGTCCAGTGTTTGTGCTTTGTTGGATATTAACACCGGCCACATGCTGGATACTTGTGCTGATGGCAGCTGGTGGAGCACAGAGCTACTTGGCTGCAAGAGTTGGACTTTATTCCCCCGAAACAAAAAAGGTTTTATAACCCTGAATACATTAGAGCCTCTCTCACATCGCACAGAATACGGACGTCTCAGTTTGAAAAGCATCAGCGCATCAAAGTGTTCTAGCAGGAAGTCTATTGTGTCTATTGTGCTCCAAGTAAACGGATTACGGTCACAGGATAGAAGATTTCATACAGGGTCAAATACAACAGTCCGATAATATTAAACATATGAGTTTATTAGACAGTGAACTGACCAGTTCAAATGATCTATTAAAAAGAGCAAAGAACTGGTGTCCAGAAGCTAAATAATCCGTCAACATTTGAAATTCATGTGAAGGACAAATATGAGGACAACATGGTAACGTAACTTACGGATCACCAAAAACTCATTTTCACAAACCAGAGGCTGAACACATCCCAATGGAAATTAATGGAAAAATAGTACCATAGCCGTTAGCATAGCGGCTAACATTGCTAGCGCTCCTCCTGAGCATCACAGATTCTTCCCCCTCATCACAGTGTTGCACCGAGCTTTGATTCTGAGATATTTGTCTTAACATTAAAAAACATTTGGGTTTGTGAACATCACCTTCATTAAAGCTGCAAGGTTGGCAGTTTGATTCCCGGCTGCCCCATGTGCCGTGTCCTTGAGCAAGACCCCAAACCCCCGATTGCTCCCCAGGCAAAATGTAACGCATGGGTTATAATGCAATGTAAGATAGCGTCAGCTAAATGGCATGTAATGTGATAATAAATGTTGTAGTGCAGGACAGCAGCCCGGCAGGGCCCGGCTTCCAGGGGACAACGTGCCGACTGTGCGAGCGCCATCGAGGCGTTGGCCAAAAGAAGGGAGCGAGGCTCTCTGTCAAACTCCCCCCAATAAACAAAGTTTAGTGGCAGTAAAAAGTGTCTGTTGGCCTCACAGGACGGTTTTCCCTGGAAAGAAGAAACGAGAAGCAAAAAAACGTGAAGCGAAATACAGTGAAGCTTTCATGAAGCGACCTCCGACTGAAACGCCATCACTTTATTTCAGAAGTGACAGACTGCCGCACAACCTGCAGCACAACTTGCAGCACAACTTGCAGCACAACTTGCAGCACAACCTGCAGCACAACTTGCAGCACAACTTGCAGCACAACTTGCAGCACAACTTGCAGCACAACTGGCTGCACAACCTGCAGCACAACTGGCTGCACAACTTGCAGCACAACTTGCAGCACAACTTGCAGCACAACTTGCAGCACAACTGGCTGATCTAAGTTGTTATCAGGAGATGCTTCCTCCCGCAGGGACGCAGCAAACTTTCCTTCACAAGAATTTATACTGTTTAATACTGCAGAGCTTTTTCTGCAGGTTATTTCTTTCTTTGTTAATTTCACAAACAAAAGAGTGCAACACATTGGCAAATCAAACAGATAACAAATTCACAAAGGTTCAAACTTGAGGCAAATATCCGGTGATTTTGCAATTTAGACGAGGGTGGACCATCTAAAAAAAGAGTTTGAACTCAACGGCCCTGATTCTCCGAGCCGGATGGGGGGAGGATTATCTTTTGTTTCATAAAGCGTTGCCATCAGGGCTCTAAACTCCCCCCTCACATGTGGGGAGGCCGTGTTGTTGCTGCAGAGTGGAGTGTAAGAGGCTCTGCAGCGTCTGTGAGGCCTCCAGCAGCACTTTGACAGCGTTGAAATACACAGGAAGGACGTTTCCCAACCCTGATGCAACTCCTTCTTGCTATTTTCTTTTCTCAGGATTAACAGACAACAAATGTAGGACTTCTCTGTATGTTTCTAAAGGTCTGACTATTATTGATATTGTAGGACTCCAATGGCCCTGTGTTATGGTGTAATTACTGTTATTTTATGGGACAAAGATTAGAAGAATAAGAATGAGGTGAATGTCTGTAAATGCAACCTTCACAAAACAGCGGCACGTCCTGATATCATAAATATATGGTTTCCCTTACTAATGGAGGTGCCAAACCTCACGACACCCTGTGACCAGCTGTTCTCCTTTGTATGGTTAGGCCCCGGTTAACCGGAATATTTTGAAAAACCCCTTTCAGGTTGGTGTCAGGAAGTGGTTCATGGTTTGTGACCTGTGTGGTTCTGTGAAGTTTGTCAAGAGTTCTCTCGTCCTGCTACGTGACCGCTGCTGAGCAGCAACAAAAGCATGATTGCACAGTGCAACGCCTTTACTGAGGACAATCTAGCTATGATCTGTTAAAGTCATGTCCTTGACGTAAAAAAAGATCCTCGACATGTTATGTTATGACGTTATGTTGTTACGGTCATTACCGTGAAGAGGACGTCTGGCTCACGGATTGCATTCCTGTCATCCTAAAGGTCATGTTGTTTCTGGCTTCGGTGCACATGGATGTGCGTGAAGCAGTGCAACATCCATGCAGCACTGCCCTCCCTGTTCTGCACCCTCAGCCACATGGTTCGGGGCGACACTACGAGGTTGCCCGGGTTTAGGTTGACAAAGACTTAATCAGGTCACACAATATAACGGGTCACAGGAAAAACAGTTTGCAAGTAAAATAACCTGCTACTCCGTCTTACTTACTTGTCTAAAACAAAGTAGAGGTCGTAAGCCCCGTGACAGGACGCTTCTTCCGCCCAGCAGCACGAGGCGAACACACCCAGCAGGACCACCGCGAGCGCCGCCGAAGTCCACCGAGTCCTTCCGGAACAAAGTCGACCCTCCGCGGGGAAACTGGGAGACAACTTTTCCAACATAGTTGTGCAGGGAAGTTGTCCTCGAGGTGGGTGGAAACTAAATTAATGACTTCTATTTACTATTTTTTTAACGAAAATTACGCAAAACAGCCCTTTTTTGAAGAGTTTCTTAGCGCGCGCGGACGGCCGTTGAGCGTGACGTGCGCATCGTGACGAGTCCCGAGTTCCTCCGAAGAACAGCAGAGTTTAAAGGATTTTGAGCTGCGAAATAAAGGAAACCACCGCCCCGACGTCACCGGCCGCGAGCTATCTTCATCTCCCTAACTCACCGCTCAACATCCTCAATAAAAACAAGCGGGACGGGCTCCTGGGGCAAAGGTGGGCAAATCACTGCCGGCGAGGGAAAAAGATGAAGAAGAAGAAGAAGAACTTCTTCGCGGAGTAAAGAAAAGTTCGGCCGCGTTCAAGCTCTCGCGCCATGGCTCGGCTTTCTGAGTGCTGCGCGGGAGACTTTATTTAACGCAGTGGGGAACGATTTAATCATTTAATAAAGACAATGAGGAGAATTAAGGAATGTTTTTTTTATAAGTGGAAATTGTGAATTTTGTGTTAAAATATGCAAAGGAGCATTCATCATCTGAAATATGTATCTACACATTGGATAAAGCACGATTCAAACCCCTATGTAGAGAAGATATTTCTATCTTATAAAAACCCATTGTCATGTATGTATATAAAGTATCTAGAAGGTTACATTAAACACATTACAGGTGTGTAGGTAAAACATCTATAACGCTAAGTTGTGATGAATTTAGGATAAATTGATCCATTCTCTCCAACGGTCATTCAAGGCCTCGTCCGTCTACAGCTTACTGCGCATGCGCGAGATGCAACCAGCTGTTTGACTTCCGCAGAGGCGGAGGTCCCATTGCACACACCCAATAACATCTGTATCATCATCTGTACAAAGCGACTTAATAAGGTTGCATTGCCCGTATCCGCGCATGTCAGAGCCCAGGACAGATGTTCATTGTTTTCTCTTAATGAGCAAGGCACTGCCAGTGCAGTGGGTTGATGGTTGCATTCTCTGCAGGCCCATCTGTTTGCTGCAGCACGCTTCTATTCATGTTTATTTTTTTATTTTTTATTTAAAGTGGATTTTTTTTACTTTTCTGAAAATACAATATAAATATGAATTGAATAAATAATTATAGGATATTTCTAGAAATGATGTCCAGATACATTGTGTCACTTCAGTGGTAAATAAAGGTCTTCTCCACCATGACAATACAATCCAATTTGTGTTGATTAAGACCACATGGTTCTTAGCCTAAATTCTATAAAATCCCTTGTTGTTGTTAGAACTTACATTTCTCCTTTTCATGCTGTCAGGATTGATTACACATTTAGGAAGAACCACTCCATCTGCACATAAACGTGAATCTTCTCCTTTTCTCGAATGTATTAGTTGACATGAAGGTCTCGAGCCTCTCGTTGAAGCGCAGATATCAGCTTGAACACGTGGCAAACAAAGCGGTCATCAAAAACGACTTTCCCAGTAAAGTGGAAACAGATGTGAGGTCTGCTGTGTTGAAATCAAAGATGTTTCTAAAAAAGGACGTTTCACAAGGAAAAATATGATGCAGTTTAGCATTCAAATATTTATTATGTATTGTTTTGGGCGTGTGAGACTCTGCTTCTACTTTCCTCCAGGTTGTTTTTAGTTTGTTGAAAACACACACAACAGAAATGAAGTTCCAGCGTTGATATCATGGACGTTGTGTAAGCAGTGGACGTAGTCATCGTGACGCCACCCACCGTTTCATGGACGGAAGTTTGCAGTTTGGGGATTTCACGGTCGCCGTCTTGGATTGCGGCCAAATATAAGTGACATGTTTGGGGTGAGGAGGAGTAACCAGGTCGAAAGCGTCACAGGTACGACGTAAGACGATTCTTCTCTTTAACATTTAAGTAAAGTGGCCTTTACACTGAAGGCCCATTATGGAAGCTGCAGGGGCCTCCGTCCTCATCATGGATGATTCATTGTGCGACCCCCCCCCCCTCACCCCATCCAATCATGGCTGGCGGACTCGGTGCATTTCTCCTCCCCTTGATCGGCGCGGGGAGGAGAACCTCTAAAGCCTGGCAGAGCAGCAGCTGCCCTAACCTCAGACTTTTAACCCAACGCGACATCTGGCCAAGAGGCAGATAAGAACCCTTCCAGACGGGTGACGACAGTCGTCACACAGTTATTGACTCGGGATGAGTAACTGCTTCCCCCCCCCCCCGCCCCCCCGCGGGTTATAATAAACGCTGATGACGCCTTTTCCTCGCAGAGGGGCTGTTTTTAGGGCGCGCAGGAAGTGTCAGGTGCTTCTTGTTTGAACAAGCAACTCGGTGCAGGATGTGACTGCAGGTCCATGGAATTATGTAAAATGAAAAAAGGGGTATTTATTGCGAAATGTCAGTAATACACGTTGGCACATTTCTCCATATATCAGCCCCATTGAAATCTATGCAGAAGTATCTCCTGAAAAAGTTCTTTCCCCTTTTTCTTGAGCTGTTTTCTCAGCCGCAGTTCAAAAAATAAACTTCCCTCGTAAAACAAACTCAAGATTAGGCAACAACTTTAAATCAAGAAGTGACGAAGTAGTTAGTGAGAAGCTACGTGATGCATTGATCAACACTTCCCTTTTCCCACGGGACACAGGCAGCCGTCTGCTGGCCGCTGTTTGTCCGACCTGAATGAAGCCAGCTTGTATTCAGTTAACGGCCTTATCCGTTTAATACATTTCTCACTGATCTAAATAATAATCTTTTTTCTTCTTCATTATGAACAGTACGATGGTGTTGCAACAGGCCCCGATTACCTATTTCTACCCAAACCGCTGAAACACGCATGAAGAAGAAGGAAGTGGGGTTTTTCTCTTTTGTTTCTGCCGCTGTGTGAAAGCCACGCTGTCACACAACTCCACATCAGCGAGCTAATTACCACTAACACACCTCATCAAATCTCAATAGTCCAGAGAACAGCCACACACGAGTATAATTATCTGGCAAATCAAAGTATAATTGGATTTTAATTAGAATGTTAATTCTTTTGCACGCTGTTTGGTTTCAGTATATGCGTCCTAACCCGGTGGATCCATAAAACAAAGGCAAAGGGGGAGAAGGAAAACGCGTTATTTCTTGTTGTTTCGGGAGAGAAAACAGTTGTAGTGCATCTGATTCGTCACGGGGGGCTTTTGAAGCTGGGGGAGAAATCTAAAGTGACAGTTAAAACAACAAGTGTAATTCATGGAAGCAGCGGAGTGTTGAAGCGAATCGCGAGACGAAGCCATGACAAAACGCAGGAACATTTCTATAAGCAAAGTTTACTCAAACACAAAGGATTACACAAAGTAATTACTTGCTCTTTAATTAATCTTTCTCTAAAGTGCACTTAAAAGATCCACTTTTCCCCTCCAAATGTGCAAATCCCTTTAGCCTAGCTTAGCACAAAGACTGAGTTTAGTCCCAATGCTGGAGATGTTTTCTTTTCTGTAACGATAAAAGGCCTCTCTGTGTGTAGTTGGTGTTGCGTCATATTTCTTCACTCCTTCGCCCTCTGAAACGTCCTTGGAGTTAAAACCGCTGCATGTTGGTGATGCTTCATCAACACCAAGAAAACAAGAGGAGTCGTTATTGATAATTGGAGAGGCGTCAGGAAATCAGAGATCCTCAAGAAAACCAACCAAAGAAATATTAGTCACAATAACAAAGAGCCATTGAGCCCTAATGGCGCCTATAACTCATAATTATCTTAATAACTGTTATTTTAGCTTGTTTTCACTCCTTTGAGAAAGCACTGTTTGTCACTAATGGCATCTTAAGTTGAAATTGAGTGCCTTGCCCGCAAGTAAACAGCATCTATCAATCATGACATGAGGCCAAGTGTCGAAGCGCACAACAGCCAAGAGTGTGTGCATGTGTGTGTGTGATGTGTGTGGTGTGTGCATGTGTGTGTGTGATGTGTGTGGTGTGTGCAGTGTGTGTGTGTGGGACTTAGAGTGTAAATGGTGATTTTTGCACACTGTGACTATTTCTTCTTGTTTTCCACACTCCGACGTGTAAACCAGTGCCATCGGTTGCTGTGTTAGTGAAGACACGGCGTCACGTTGGAGCATCTCAACCAAAAGGATTTTTAAGCTGTGCAGGGTTGGATTTTCTTCTTCTTATTGTTCATATGCTTTATTTTATATGATATATTTTTATTGGAAACTGTTGTCGTTGGGTTTGACCTCCCAGCACAGACTTTATTGGACTTAAAACAGTCATCGTGTTCTTGTTCTGCCGAGTGAAGTAAGAGCTTCTTGTGTTAAAGCTGCATTCTGTGTAGTGACCAGCAGGGGGCGACTCCTCTGCTCCCATAGACGTCTATGAGGAAATGACTCTACTTCTGTGTAGTGACCAGCAGGGGGCGACTCCTCTGCTCCCATAGACGTCTATGAGGAAATGACTCTACTTCTGTGTAGTGACCAGCAGGGGGCGACTCCTCTCCTCCCATAGACGTCTATGAGGAAATGACTCTACTTCGGTGTAGTGACCAGCAGGGGGCGACTCCTCTGCTCCCATAGACGTCTATGAGGAAATGACTCTACTTCCTGTGATTGACAGGTCTCTAACAGACGTATGCGGGGTCTCTATGTCCTCTTCCACTCTCCAAATATGGGTACCTTCAACAGCTCGATGGGTGACATCACAATAACTATATACCTACACATATACTACACATAGTACTACGTTGCCTGTTTGTTTAGGGTCGGATACACCGTATGGCGAGATGTAGCATTGTCTAAAGCACCTTAAAACAGATAACAGTTAGCGAGAGTTGGAGAACTGTGTGTGTCAAACCATAGATTTGGTCGCTCCCCCCCCGCTCAGCCGAAGCACATGTCACCGCCGACCCGCTCGGAGAAAGACGTTAGCATTCAGGGCCGCGGAGGCAGCCAGGCGTCGTCCACATAATGAAATGAATCCACGTTTGATCCTCTCAGCGTCTCCCGGTAATTGTTCTTGATTCCCCCTTTGTGTTTCACGCTTGACTCCCCACTCACATCAGGGCCCGCCTATGAAGACGTGCTCGTTCCCCTTACCGGTGACAGCGGAGTTCAGTGATTAACAAATTAAGGATCTTCTTTGCCTTAATCTGTCTCGAGGCTTTTATTCAGCCGGCTCCCGCGGAAAACGTGGCTGGCAGTGACAGCACCTCCGCTCCCATGTTTAATTAGATTAGAGGGAAATGGGGACAAATGCTCCGTCGGAAGGGGGCGTCGGGGAGGGCTGGCCGAGTGGAGAACAGGTGATGAAGTCGTTTCAAAATCACCTTTTCAACTTCTTTCACTCCGCCGCAGAGACGGCGAGGATTTCTTTGGCGTGGGGTGTCGCGGGAGGAAGCTAAGGGCCGCGTGGCCACGTGTGGTATAATTTCGCGGTAAAACATTAGGCTGAACAGATTAATGTCAAAGAAGGAAACACCTTGTGATGCTGAGCGCCGGGGACGGGGCAGGGCTGTGCTACTTTGAATTAGCCAAAGACGGGACACGAAGAGTCGCTCAATGTTCTTTCAGTTGGACTATTTTCCTTTTGCTACGTGATGAGCGATCTGTTGGTTCACTTCACTGCAGTCCAATCAATACACCCCTTAGCTAAGCCCCGCCCCCAGCTGTTACTCCATCTAACAGAAATATCTCATTTTAGGAAAAAAGGGTTTTCATAGAGAAGCAGCCAGTCGTTTCTGCAATATGCGACAATTATTAAAAATAGAAGCTAAAGCTGCAGATCCCATTGCAAAAGTAAGAAGGACAACATCACCTGGAGATCAAGACAGGAGACAATGGAATGAAGCTTTTTATTCAGTAAGAAACATTCAGAACCTTTGTTAGCTAGCATGGCGTTGAAATGCTAACGTTAGTTAAGTGAGCACGTGCGTATGTTTCTGCATAATTTAATGACCACAGTTCACAAAACGACTCATCACAGAATATACAATGTAATTACAGATGATTTTCGGGCCTTGATTTCAAAATGCATGAATATCTCATTTTAAATTTTCACAGACAATCAAACGTAACATGCATCATGCATCAAAAGGAGAGAAAAGCGTCTTGTGATTTAGCACCACAACTTTCATATTAATGTCTGTGTTAAATAAACCAGTAGAATGAACAAATGCAAATAAAATATGAATGGATTGTTTCGTATTCATGCTAACAAACTCTTTCTTGATACCCTCAAAAGATTATATTTCCAAGTCTTTCAAGCTCTGACTGATGAAATCAAAGTTTCATTGAGCGCACAGCGGGGCAAAAGTTAAATCTTCTCTCTCATCTTCTTTGGATTAAAATAGATGAAAAGGAGGAAGGAAAGGTTTGAGAACACTTCGTTACTTCCATTAGAGCTCATTGTGTTCATGTGTTTTTCCTGTTATCTTGTTTCATTTACGTTCATACATATTGGCGGCCTCGTCCATCTTAAGGCACCTGCTCCATGTGATCATTCGCTCACCTTCATGTCCAGTGCATCTGCAGATGAGAGTCAGCCTCAATCTCACCACCATTTGTTACTTATTATTCCTCCGGTCCGATGGAATGTCGCCCTGAGGCTATTCCCGTCTCTGCACGAGCCACAGAATTTCACCATTGTATTCCCCTCAACACATATTTTAGGTTTGAGTACATTGTGTTGAGTCGTTCTGCACAAGCGTGTCAGTTGGGAGATCATAGTGTTGCTCAATAAGGTTTCATAATGTTTCCTAATCCTGTGCACTTCCAGGACTTCAATCTGTTGTTTATGACTAAATCTGAATGAACATTTCCCCGTCTTTGTGGTTCCTTAACGTCTAAGTACGTCTTTGATGAAACACTGGTCCTACATGGACGAGGACTGCGTGTTTCAAGCGATGACGGATAAGAGAACAGTCGGAAAATGCTACGTTGAGTCACCCGTGAGCTTAATCAACCTCTTTTTGCAAACAAGTCTTATCGTGCTTTTCCTCGTAGGTTCTTCCAGCATCATCACTGCCGAAGGTCGGTATGTAGAAGATAGGTATGTAGAAGATAGTATGTAACTCAGGTTAGTGCTTGTTTCGGTTTTATTTTATCTAAGCATCCTTTTGTGATTTTGTAGTCAGCTACCTAAAGAGTGGTTCTCTCTTATCATAGAGCGACACCGCCCATGGAACCCCCCCCCAGGAGGCTCGGGGGGAGCTCATTTCGACATTTTTTTATTTTCTTGTGTTTTAATGTTCATTCCTGGTGTTTCCCTATTGGATGTTTTACATTTGCAACCCGAGTCTTGGTCTCACTAAAACATATTTTTTGCAATATTATGTGTGATTAAAGAATAATGGAATGGAATGTAATGGTAAAATATGTTATAACATAGTCTTATGCTATAAGAGTGCTTATTGTCTGTATTGAAGTGACGTGCAAAGCAGGGTGATTCAAAAGTTTCCTTTTGCAGCCGAGTACGAAGAAAAGAGGGCGGTCAAACATGCTTTCACACAAATGCTCAAACAAAGGAACTCTGTTCCCCCCCCCCATCTTAACCCTGGCTCATTTCTCATTTCAAATCTGCTATCTCACAGGTGGTTTAGTGTTTAGGGTTTGGCGCCTCTCATGGCCACCTGCCACTGGAAATGACCTTCATGTGTGTATAAAAGCTCAGCGTCTTGACTGCTCGGAGACCCATCTCCACAGAGCACCGTAACACGTGCTTGTGTATTTGACCTCCTGCTTGCAAGCAATAAATTGACTTTTAGAACTTTGATCATTCATCAAGAACCTGTTTTTTTTATTAGACAAACATTGAACCAAACCAAACCTTTATTGAAATATTCCACAAGAGGAAGGTATGTAGAACTTAGGTATGTGGGATGTAGGTATGAAGGAGGTAGGTATTTAGAAGGTAGGTGTGTAGGAGGTAGGTAAGTAGGAGGTAGGTAAGTAGAAGGTAGGTGTGTAGGAGGTAGGTAAGTAGGAGGTAGGTATGTAGAAGGTAGGTATGTATGAGGTAGGTATGAAGGAGGAAGGTGTGTAGAAGGTAGGTATGAAGGAGGTAGGTAAGTAGAAGGTAGGTGTGTAGGAGGTAGGTAAGTAGGAGGTAGGTATTTAGAAGGTAGGTAAGTAGGAGGTAGGTATTTAGAAGGTAGGTATGTATGAGGTAAGTATGAAGGAGGTAGGTGTGTAGATGGTAGGTATGAAGGAGGTAAGTATGAAGCAGGTAGGTAAGTGGAAGGTAGGTAAGTAGAAGGTAGGTATGTAGAAGGTAGATGTGTAGAAGGTAGGTATGTAGAAGGTAGGTGTGTAGAGGGTAGGTATGAAGGAGGTGGGTAAGTAGAAGGTAGGTATGTAGAAGGTAAATAAGTAGAAGGTAGGTAAGTAGAAAGTATGTATATAGAAGGTAGGTAAGTAGAAGGTAGGTATGTAGAAGGTAGGTATGTAGAAGGTAGGTGTGTAGAAGGTAGATAAGTAGAAGGTAGGTATGAAGGAGGTGGGTAAGTAGAAGGTAGGTATGAAGGAGGTGGGTAAGTAGAAGGTAGGTAAGTAGAAAGTATGTATATAGAAGGTAGGTATGTAGAAGGTATTTATGTAGAAGTACGTAATCGGGTTCAGATGTGACGGCAACAGAAACTCTCCCGTAGCCGATGGAGGAAGCAGGGGTAACTTTGCGGATGGCACAAAGCGACGCGTGACTTTGACTGAATGAGTGCATAAGAGGCCGGGGAGCGGCGGCGCGGAACAAAGACGGATGAAGAGAAGCGAGCAGCACGAGCCGCTGATGTGGAACCAATGCGAGCTCCGCAGTAGCTGTTGCTTCGACATGTCAGGCTGCGGCGCTGCTGAACACTGACGGGGGCTGATTGGGGAGCGCCATTGCCCTGTTCTTTTCTTCTTTTTTGTTACGGCTTAATGTCCGTCCCATAGCCCCCTGTCCCCTCGGGGGGGCAAGACACTTTTATCCTCTCCCTGCCCGTAAAGAGGAAGAAAGTGCATGAGCCTTGCTGTCGCTTAAGTTGGCAGCAGATAATCCGTCCGAGCCTCGTCACCTCCAGTGCAACCCCCCCCCCTACCTCCCCCCCCACGCACACACACTTCTCCTCGTTCCACCAGCCCCGGTTCAAACTGCCCCCCGGCGCTCGGAGCAAGATAGCGAGGAACAAACGCTGCGTTCACAGTTCATCTTGCCGATGTTTTTTCCGGCCTGTCACGGGGGAAAGTACTTTCTCCAGCGTTAGAAGAAAACTTGCTGGCACATTGCTGTTGTTCTCGTGGCTCGGGGGGGGTAGTTGACCTTGGGTGGGGGGTGCGGGGGGACAGGTGGTTTGGTGAAAGTATTGCAGCACAACGTGCCGTGTGAGTGGTTTGATTCTAACTTTAAATTAAAACGGTGAAGGCTGTTAAATCCATCTGCAAAAGCGACATACTTTCTTCCTTCCTGAGGTACAGTTTCTTTACCAGATTGCCGGATATTTAAGAAACAACAACACGGAGGCCAAGAAAGGAGGCCATACTTGCGTTCCTACCTTTTACAATTACTTTTGATGGTTTTCTACTGTATCGTATTGTTTTTCTATAACTGAACTTAAGCCTGAAACTCATGTTGCAGAAAAGCAAAAGCATCATCAGATTTCATATTTATCTGTGGAATTTTATTTACCCTATATTCCAAGGTTTGATTCGTTTGTTGTTGTTTTTTTGCATTATATTAATTTAAAAGGACTCCAGGCATTACCCATGAAGAAGCCGCCATAAACGTGCCCAAATATAATAGTATAGCATAGTAGTATAGTGTAGTAGTATAGCATAGTAATATAGTGTAGTAGTATAGCATAGTAGTAAAGCTTAGTAGTATAGTGTTGTAGTATAGCATAGTAGTAGTGTTGTAGTATAGCATAGTAGTAAAGCTTAGTAGTATAGTGTTGTAGTATAGCATAGTAGTAAAGCTTAGTAGTATAGTGTTGTAGTATAGCATAGTAGTATAGTGTAGTAGTATAGCATAGTAGTAAAGCTTAGTAGTATAATGTAGTAGTATAGCATAGTAGTAAAGCTTAGTAGTATAGTAGTAGTATAGCATAGTAGTAAAGCTTAGTAGTATAGTGTTGTAGTATAGCATAGTAGTAAAGCTTAGTAGTATAGTGTAGTAGTATAGCATAGTAGTAAAGCTTAGCAGTATAGTGTAGTAGTATAGCATAGTAGTAAAGCTTAGTAGTATAGTAGTAGTATAGCATAGTAGTAAAGCTTAGTAGTATAGTGTAGTAGTATAGCATAGTAGTAAAGCTTAGTAGTATAGTGTTGTAGTATAGCATAGTAGTAGTGTAGTAGTATAGCATAGTAGTAAAGCTTAGTAGTATAGTAGTAGTATAGCATCAGTCCTCCACTTTCTAAAAATCCACCTCAAGTTTTAGGAGTTTTTTCACTGTTGCATTCTTGACACGTCTACAATAGATGCAACATGAAGTTAAATCTGATGAGATACTCACTTCATATGCCCCCCCCCCCCCCCACCGCCCTGTCTCGCCCCCCACCCTTGTTCTCAGTGCTTTAATGCATTTACCTAAGCAGTCACACTTGACTTCATGCACCGACATACCTCCTCACTCAACTTGACAAGCTTGCCGCTCCGCATTAACTCCGACGACCAGGAGGACCTAACGCATGTGACAAAGTCCTCAGACAGACCCGAGCCGCGGCGCTGGTGATGGTGGGTGTGGGGTACGGGGGCTGTGAGGGGGGGGCGGGGGGGTCACATCTCTTGACAGCTGCCATTTTCAGTACTCTGCTTCGCCCCCTTGCAGCCAGCCCACCGCCATGTCCGCCTCGACTTTGCTTCCTCGCCGCCTTTTTAGCGCTCAGGTTCTCCAGAGCGCTGCGTCGCCGGCAATTAGCGAGGTGGCCTTTGAAGGCCAGCGCCCCCCCCCCCCATACAAGAAGAAAACGTGAATCAAAAAGATGCTGAACTTTGTGCAGAGTCAGAGACGCGGGTGAGGCGGAGAGGATGTTCTGCCTGATGGCTGCCACAGCTAAAGAATCGAAACGGAACAGACACACAATGTGCAGCTTGTCAAATCTAAACTTCATTTTGCTGCAGTATTTGCTTCAACATTAATACGAATCTTTATCATCATTTGCATTACATGGATGGAATGTTTCGCAGGGTGGGACCGTAGTGACCTTCTTATTGGAATCTGTATCAAACCTAGCAGCCTTTTAAATTGAACTCGAAGAGACAGAATCCCTTTAAATTTACAAGATCATGTTCTGTTTGGCGATTAATGATGATTGCAGATCTCGCCCATTTTATCATGAGGCCAAAGGTAGAAAAGCGACTTCTCAGAATATTAGTTTAACACGCTCAGACTGTAGAACGAAGCCTTGAAGCCTTAAGCCTTGAGTGAGATTTGACCTTCGCCATCTTGGATTTTGCAGCCAGTCAATGGAAATAACCACATTTGGACTGAGTAGGATGACGTGGAAACCCCGGTAGTGACCTGTCAATCACAGTAAGCCCCGCCCTGAAGCATCCCCTGCCTGTCTGAACATAATTTACTAAATGAACATAAAGTAACGTTTACTGAGGGAATAAATCATGTCTCTGAGACATCTGTAGAAACCACCTGCCCTTGACCTAGTTGTTGTCAGCATGTTAGCATGCTAGCATGTTAGCATGCTAATGTTAATGTTTAGAGTTTTGTGTTCAGATGGCCTCAACGAAACCAGCATACGTACAGTCTTTAGGAAATATGTATTTAGTAGCTCTGTTTTCATTTAAAAACCAAGCCAATAACTGAGATTAATCTTGGACAAAACTTGACAGAACCCCCCCCCCCCCTGCTGTGACAAACTGACAGTGTTGATGAGCAGAGTCATTCCTCATGTGAGCTAAGACGCGCTGGCGGAGGCACAAGTGAATCTCTGCTCCCCACAGATCTCAGAAGTATAATCAATAACCTTCCGTCCCTCGCCGCCAAGAGAAAACACATGTCGTGGAAGTATCAGGGCGCTCGTCAATAACGCTGCCAGGTCGGCATTCGGTTTGTTTGGACGACTGGAAACAAAACAGGAAAACTATCGTAACCTAGAAAGCATCAACGCAATCAGACCGAAGAGTCTAAAGATTTCACTTTGACCTGCAGGTCACATGGTAGAGACTCCTCTGGGGACCATGAGTACGCTTAGGATAAGTTCTTCATTCCTCGATACACAACTCACCAAAAACTCAAGTATAGTAAAGTAATAAAAAGAAGGTGTGTTATACCTGGCTCATCCTTCTCTTTCAGGGAATGAGTCCACTTGAGAATCAATAAACCTTGAATTAATGCGGAGTTCATTGTAACTTTAAACTCAAACTAAATGAATAAATGCCTTTTCACACGTCTCCTTGGAAGAAAGCCACCGTTAGAAGTGCCTCAGAACCACATCGGATGTAAACGTAGTCCCTGCGTTTAGGTCTATAAATACTAATATGTAAAACATGCACATGTAATAATTATAGCAGTTAAAGGTCTCCAGGCAGATCTGAGGAGGGAAAATTCAGAAATAACGCATTTATTGAATACAGTAATCCACTGAGCAGACATTTCCTCAGAGAGTCAATCCTGTTTTGAGACTGTTGGATGAAGCCCCCCCTTCCTCCCCTTCCTCCCCCCTCCCTGAGTGAGCCTCCCCAGGCCCTGCAACGTGCACCGCGTCCCTCCCTCCATCTCCGCTGTGTGAACTTCTAACGCGATCAGCGGGTCCGTTGGTTCCCAGAGGAGAACATAAGAGCTCGGGGTGGACGGAACGGGCGGAAAACCCCTGCAGATCCCTCCCGGCACGTCGCCGCCGCCCCTTTCCCCGGTCACCCTCTCGCTTTCCAGAGGGGTCACTAATGCGGCGTTGAAGGGCCGTGACAGTAATGAGCGCTGCGGATGCGCGGTCCGAGGCGGCACCATTAAATGAGCGCACTTACAATACCAGCAACTCGGGGGCCAATCTCAGCAATATTTAGCCGGACGTTGAGCTGCAGTGCCGGGGCCTCAAGTCACGTTAGCTTAACGCCAAACGCCACTCAAGGAGCGAAGGGGGGGGGGGAGGTGTGTGTGTGTGTGTGTGTGTGTGCATTTCAACGGGTCAGGTTCTGGGAGAAGCTGTGGAACATTCCAGCTCCCTCAGGGCGGCTTTGGGCTGGACCCACCTGAGCGTCGCTGGAGGCTCCTTCAGCAGCAGATTGCTTCATTTGCTCTCGTGGCACAACCGCTCCTCACCGGATCATCTGTTGGATTCTAAACTCCTGAATGCAGACCGAGTTTTGCTTAAAAAACAATTTGGGTTGAGTTCTTCTGTCACAACCCCCCCCCCCCCCCCCCCCGTCGTGCCTTTTCTTTTTTTTAATCCTTCGCACACTTGCTTTCAATCTCCGCACACTGGAGGCCAAGAATATGAGACCAATTAAAACTGGGTCCCACATAGAGCCGTCCTGCTAACACGTTGCACATTCTTTGCTCCAGAAAGCCCCCCCCCCCCCCTTCCCACCAAACCCCCCCCCCCCCCCAGTCCCTCCAAAACCACCCCACATAAGACAAACAGGGGCTGGTGGTTCGGGGATGCGTGCCAGCCTCAGACAACAACAAAGACAAAGGAGATCACAGTGGGAATTAGGGGATTCCCCAGAGAGCGGAGGGGAGGATGTTGGTGGTTATGAGGTAAATCTGCTGTGAAATCCCCCCCCCCCTCCATGTCTCTGCCCCCCCCCCCTCTCCGAGGTAGAAAGTGTGGAGGACGACGCCCGTCTGCTCGGCCCACTGACGTGACAGAGAATGAGGTCGACGAGCTCCGGGCGCGTGACCCCGGAGTGGGAATAAGGAGCCCGGGGGGGTTGGGGGGGGGCGACGGGCGCTTCGTTAAAAACCCTGGGTCACTCATTAAGGGCACGGCCCTTTCCTCGGCTTAAACGTCTTGAAGGAGAGGGGGGCTTCAAAGCGATTATGGTCAGACATGGTTATCCATGTCAACCAGGGTCAAGAGTTAAAGGATCCCTGGTGACTGCCGGCATGTCCCGGGATGGTGGTGCCCCCCCCCCCCTCCCATCCCCTCGACCCCTCAGCCCCCTGCCAGGCATCAGTGGAAGTCCAGAGGGATTCATTTTCTTATTAATTAATTCCACCGCTCAAATCCTTCAAGCCATATGGAACGGACTGAGTTAAGGTTTTTCATAATAAAGCTAAATGTAAGAAATGGACAAATACTGTAATCATTTTAGGGCCTATTAGGGGGAAGATTGTGTTCTCTAAGTAACTATTAGGGCATTTAAACAGGAAGAACATCCCACCTGACGTGACGTTAGCATCCAGGGTCCAGATGTCAACGCTAACCTTCTGCAGGAGCTCCTCTCTGCGGCCTGAGGTCCATCCAGAGGAGCTTCTCACGCCTCGGGGGCCGTGGACGCCGCGTTGACTGGTGACGCAGCAGAAGGAGATGAGGACATTTATGATGGCTACACGGCCCCTCGTTAAACTGTCATTTAGATGCTGTCTCTTTAGGGGGGGGGGGGGGGGTTCTGTAGTAAGCTTCATTTTTTCATTTACTTTTTAAAACAGACAAATTACTGCGTGAGTTGCTGCCACGTGCACTTCATCAGCACATCAGAGAAGGTCCACCATGGAGGTCCTCTTCCTCCTCCTCCTCTTCCTCCTCCTCCTCCTCTTCCTCATCCTCCTCGTGTCGCTGTAACTTTCTTCAATTGACCTTTGTGAATATTTCTCGGTTCGGAGGAACTCTTCCGTCTTCAGTCTGTGCGGGTTTTACTTTTATTTTGTCGGGGCGGCTTCCTGTACCCCCCCCCCCCCTGGATCCTCCTGCTCTGTTCTCTGCTCTCTGTGTGTTTCTCTTTTGTCTCTTTGAGATGAAGCTTCTCCCCCCCCCGTGCAGGGAGAGGAGCCACACACGACCCCCCCAAAGCACTCACTTCCAACGCCCCCCACTCAGCAGCTGGGTCCCTCTCTTTAAACACAAGCGCACGCTCGCCGCCCGCCGGGACCCCTTGGAGGGGGGGGGGTGGGGGGGGGCTGTTTGATTTGCTGCGGTACTGTGGCCGGCCCGGTCCACCGCAGGTTCTGAGGGGTGTTTGAAAAGGGGGGAGGGGGTCTGCTGACAGCCCCTCCTCAAGGCATTCCACATAATCTGTCATCTCCATCTCTCAAGTTTTTCTCTTTTTTTGTTGTTGTTGCTCTCGGCGACATCAAAACAGCCCCCCCCCCCACAGGGTTTCCAACAGAAGTCTAGCATTAACATTGGCGACGCGCTTCGACATCGCACTAAAGACTTTTAGTGTGAACACTGTTTTTTTTTTTTTTACCTATATTCATAGTTCTCTCCTGTAGGACCAACGTCTTGAATTTTTAATGTTTTTCTATTATAATGTATTTACATGCTTTTAATTTGAAATGTATAACTTCCTGCTGCCGGGCCTTTAAACATCAAGGCCTCATTCCTCAGGGCTTATGACCGTGAGGTACCCTCAGTTACTTCACTGACTTCCAATGGAGTATACATGTGATGCATGTAACATGTAGGCTGCACTAACCCCCCCCCCGACGCCCCCCCCCCCCCCCCCCCCCCATTTGTATCAACTCACAGCCACACCCCCCTTCATCCAACGAACCGTCACCTGGCAGACTCACTATCAAACTTCCTTCTCTTTTAAATTGGGGAATTCAGTCCGTTTGAATCATCCCGGAGCGCGAGGACAAGTGGAGCGTTTGAAGAGTTGGGGGTGGAGGGGGGGGGGGCAGACGGAGGCAGACGTGCGGCCCCCCTTCCCAGCAGAGAGGGGGTGTGTTCTGCTGCTCGTGTGCCGGGTCGCGTTGGGCAGGATGCCCCCAGGCCAGAGGAACCCGGAACATTAAGCCGTGCCACGGCGGCTCAGCGCAGCTCTGAGCCCTGAGCAGCTCTGGCAGATGGCCCGCGGTGGAGGTGGCAGGGTGGTGGTGTTGGTGGTGGTGAAGGGGGGGGTGGGGGGGGGGGCACAGGTTTTTTGTTTTGTAGAAGGCCCCCTTTCAGCCCGCTCGTCTTCAGTCTTCTGGGACAGTCCCTATCCAAGGCGACGGAAAGGTTTATTGTCACTTTATTTTTTTAATGGGGGGGGGGGGGGGTGGATATACGGGGGTGGGGGGGGGGCATCACGTATACGCCGCTGAAAAGGAGAAAGTTGTCCCCTTTTGTTTGGCTGAGTTTGTCCAGAGCAGAGAGAGAATAACAACTGTTTGGAAGAAGGACGCCAACGGCTGACAGAAAATGTTCCTCCCCCCTCCCCCAATTCCCCCATTCCCCCCCCCCCCCCCCCTTATGAAAACGGCCCCAAAATAATGACCGCTGCAGCAGGCGCCAGGTTGTTTCTGTGGCTCCCGGGAATCTAGCTGCAAACAAACAGGACGCAGAAAGTCCGGAGGGAGACGTGAGCTCTGCTGCAGAACCAACCGGGTCCTATTATGGAGATTATTGTGCAGTGATTATTATGGTGTGGTTATTATGATGTGATTATTATGGTGTGATTATTATGATGTGATTATTATGGTGTGATTATTATGGTGTGATTGTGATCAGCGGAGGACACGACAAGAAGCTTCAATCGGCTAAGACCACACGACAATGAGCCTTTTATTTTTAAGGTTGTATTTATTTATTTCTATGCACATAAATAAGTATTAAATAAATACATTTTTTTAAATACAGTGCTTATGAAAAAGGTGCTGAATATAAAAAATATTTCATTAAAAAAATGAATTATTTATCACATTCTAAATTTAAAAATGTAAATTTCTGATACATTGTGTCTTGTGTATATTTTCCTAAATTAAGTTAAACTTAGATTTCTGTTTTTCACGTTGTGAGCGTGAAACTGCCGTCGGTTTTGAGCAGCAGAATTTAGGCTTTAAATAAGTAAACCAAGAAAAACATGAACAACTCAAGATGAGCACAGAAAACATCAAAGAACTAAAACAATAAGTCAACACTTTGGGACTCGAACACACGCCGTCCTGGTTTGGGATTTTATGAAGTTGAAGGACACTTTGAAATAAATAAATAAGATAGATTTTTTTGGGCCTGGGACCATTATATTTCCTTTCATGTCTAAATATTACTGTGCGTGGTTTGGACACACAATGTTTGCCTCACAAAGCCGTCCATTGAGATCAAAGTGAAAAGGTGAAAAGGTGAGGACACCATCCAGCTCCAGGTGTCACAACGGGTGGGGGGGGGGGGGGGGGAGGAGGGGGGGTCTCTGTTTTCGTCCATAGTGACGATCTGCACCTCACGCGTCACTGTGGGTTTTCACTCATTCACTCTGAACCCGTCGCTGCCTCGTCCTCCGGCGTCTGGAAGAAGTTCCCCGTTTTGCTTTCGGGCGAGCTAACCGCTAACCGCTAGCCGCCGCCACGATAGGACGGCTGAGGTGGAACCACGTCGCTGGGCGCGTGGACGGTGTCTCTTTGTCTCTCGCGCGTCCCCGTCCCCCCCCCACCACCCCCCCTCTTGTCTCCTCTCTTTGTGGTTGGAGCACCAGAAGCTGTGGGGAGAAGAGTCGGAGCCAACGGAGCTATTGAAGCATTACGGCCCCCCCTCCCTCCCTCTGTTCGGGCCTTGCTGTGTTTTTGGCAGTCACCGCTGACCATCATGAACGCCATTGCCAATTTTTGTGAAAACTGGCACATATGGCAGCTGAAGTGCCATATGCCATACAGAATATTTTTTGGCCGTTTCCCCCATTTGTATAATCGCTGGATCCGGTATAGAAGTGGCTCATTATTAATTCATTCCTTCCCAGTTTTTTTTTTTCTTCTTCTTTTCAGTTCCCCTCTGTGTGTTTTTTTTTTTTTTCTTTCTCAATTTCCCTTCATTTTTTTCCAAATGCATTTGATGTCCTCGAAGGACAAGGAACGACAAGTTAATTTAATGTGCAGAGTGGGATTAAAGCGTCTGGTTAATTCTGAGATAAATGTGGGGATTTGCTGCCAGTGCGGAATTCCACTTTCAGGCATTTGTGTTGTTTTGTGTTTTGCACTACGGCCGCACAAATTAAGTTTTAATTGCTTTTAATCAGAACAAAATTGGTTTAATGTAACAACAAACCCAACTATTGTGGCATTCGATGGCAGGAAGGGAGGCGCTTTTTTTTTTTCCTGAATTGATTTACTTTGCTGGTTGAGTCAACAGTATTTTTATATTCATCAACAAATCTCTCTGAAGGCCCGAACCAACAACGTGTCAGTCCGTCTCTAAACACCTGTCTCCACCTGTCGTCTCACCTGTCGTCTCCACCTGTCAACGCTCATTGATTCCTACTGATCCGACATCGATCATTAAAACCAGTTCCCCAAATACTGTTTTAATCTTAAAGTCACAAGTTAAATTGTTGGTCACAAACACACCACCACGACAGATTGCGTTCTGTGTTTGCGATGTCAGTGAATCACACGTTTCTGGGTCATCAAACGGAGGATGAGTCACAGCAGCGTGTCGCTAGCGTTAGCCTAGCGTTAGCCTAGCGGTAGCGCTAGCAGAGAGTTTCCAGCGGGGTGTTTGTTTGGGACTGTTTCAGCGGGGCGGATTAGCGGGGACCTTCTGGCGGGAAGACGGCGTATTCGGTGTCGAGTCAAAACGAGCTACGGCGTTAATGGTGACGGAGGAACGCGTCACTCGGGGCCACAGAGAGGCTAATTCGTGTGTTTTTACCAACCAGCGGCGCAGCTGAACGGCTCAGAGGAAGAAGATATGGCTCCTAATTTGTGACTCGTACTTTAAAATACACCACCATCGAGCTCCACCTGTCCGTCACGTCCTGTGTGACGGAGGAGGGTTCAAACAGCACATTTTAAGAGCCCTCCTGAACCGGCTAAAGGTTGAGTCACCTTTAAACGATGTTAAATGAGTCCAGAGCTGTTGGACAAGAAGAGCACGTCCTCTTTTGTCTTTCTTGCCTGTCCTTCCTTGCCATCGTCTCACGCGAACAGCTTCCCCTCTCACGGGAATCACGTCCCGGAGTCTTCGACTTCCTCTCCGCCTCCTCTTCCCTCTCCTCTTCTGCCCTCCATTGGAAAGAGAAGGTCTTCACTGAGCAGCCCTGCAGCTCCTCCATCGCCCCGTCCAGGTTTTCCTCTCCTTCTTCTTCTTGTGAAAGTCTCCCTCGCTGCATGTGGGCCGCCTGGACGACGTCTCGAACTTGGAGCCGCGGTCCTTCTGCTTCTCACCTTCTCACCTTCTCGCCTTCGTTGCTCCTTCACTGCTCCTCGTCTCTTTGATTCACCAAGTCCTCCTTCTTTTCGTTTTCTGCAGTGAAGCAACGATGTGAGAGGAGCTGAACTTCACTCCTGATCCTCTTCATCATCTTGCAAAACCCTTGAATTGATCCACGGGGGCCTTCTCTAGAAACACCTCTCTATAGGAAGCGTTACATTCTGCACGCTATTTCAAAGGGCTTCGCTTCGTCTACTTATGGATGTAGGAAACATTTGGTTTCATCTCCGACACGAACACGAACACGACACACAGACACCAAACATGTGACACAAAACAACAGATATGTTGAATTAGCACAAACTAAAGCCCAAATAAATGTATATCGTGAAGCCCAAAATGCATAAAGAAAACAACGGCTCAAGTAGGATTTCATCAACAACCTGTCATCTGCTCCGCAGATAAACTCCAAACCAACTTGCTTTTGAGAACTCGACGTTCCGTAAGAAAAGAGGCGCCTTCGTCTGTGCACACGAGCCCCGAAGCTTCAGTCCACAATATGTGCTTCGAGTCAAGTGCTGAAACGTTATTTTAACACCTTATTAGAAAAGATTAAATTCATTTTTCTCATAATTGATAACAGGCAGAATATTTTTTATTAAGTGAAGTTATTTTCATGAGATTATTTTTATTATCCTGCTTATTGTTTATCACCTTTTTGCCGCATTTTCAACACGTTATTTCTGTCATATCAGCACGTATGCATCAATATTGAAAATAATCCACCTCAATAAACAAATCACCTGGAACAATATTAAAAAAAAAACACAGATATTTCACAGAAATATCACTGCCTTGCTCAAAGGCAGCAGGGTGTGTTTGACTCCCAGGTTTCACAGAGAGACGGCGTGAGCCTTGTTTTATTCATGCGTCGGAGCATCAGGACTCAAACGTTTCACAGAGGACACATTTATTAAACCCGCTTTGTAGGAAACGATGAGCGTCAACGCGTCCTCGGCCGAGGACTCTGACATCCGGGTGAATAACTCTGGGTTTCTTTTGCCTGTGATGTGTTTACCCATCACAGATCAGTGCATTAGTCTCCAGAGCTGCCCCCCCCCCCTCCCCAACCCCCCCCCCCCTCTCTCCACTCTTCTCCAGGCACAAAACATGCGTAATATTTGATGAGACGCGCTGACAGGAGGACGCCGGCGTTGCCAGTCTCTGTCCGCTGGAATCCATTTGCAAAAAGCTTCTGTTGTCATTCCCGTGATGTGTCGAGTGAAAACGTGTGCGTGCGTGCGTGTGTGTGTGTGTGTGTGTGTGTGTGTGGACTTTTGAATGAGCTCAGACCCCCGTGAGACGCTGATCCGGATCCTGCAGTTCTTCCTTTAATTGGCGTTGGTGACGGCGTGGGCCACCTGATCTCCTGACCTTTTGACCTTTGGACGATTGGAGGTGTAGAAACGGACCCACGTTACTGTTGTCGAGGTGGGACCAAACATCTCGTCCCGTGCGGGTTTCCTTTACGACTCTACGGCTTTTAGCAACCTTTCATTCAGACACGCTGAAGGTTCCAGAAGGATCCTGATTATTGAGAAGAAACCACCCGTCCAAACGGCTTCTTTCTTCAGAGCCTCTCAACCACGTGAGCTTCTCACATCCAAGGAGCACATGGCGGAGCACAAGCACCGTTGTTGCCATTTTCTTTGAAATTACTATGTTGTTATTTTGTGTTTTTACTGCAAGACAACAATGATTTCAGCTCATGGCTCGGATCTCTTTTTTATTCCTAATAACCCCCCCCCACGCTCCTCCCTCTTCTTCTCTCTCATCTCTTTCTTAACAAAGGAACTTCCTCAGCAAGGAGATACGAGGGAATCTACTCGACTTCAGCAACGTGTTTCTGCTGCACTTGTTTTGTGTTTCGCGTTGAATCAACATTAATTTTTAATAGAATTAGACGTAATCAACCAACAGAAAGGACCTGAAATGAAAATGTATCAAATGTTTTTGTTTTTTCCAAACAGGAAGCGCGGCTCTTTTTTTTTCATCCGTCCACGCCCTTCTGTCCCGGGGAAAAAAAGGACGCGTCCAAAGCGACGTCCGTCACTCGGGATGCTCCTGCAGGCCGTCTGCGCGCCTCTTCTTCATGTGTCACCGCTCCTCTGCGAAGGACATCCTCCTGTCCTCCATCGCCTGGTTGGAGGCCCCCGAGGAGCCTCAGGCTTCCTCCTTTCGGGTTCCAGGACTTGAAGACACAATCAAACGTTTCATCTCTTCCCTGCTTCCTCGTTATTATTGCTGCTGTTCTGACTGTGACCTTTGACCTCCATGGTCAACAGCATGAGTCTTATTTCATATTTGTAATGCATCTTTTAAAAACTGAATTTCTCACAAAAAAGACCTGGGTGTTTCTTTAAAGACAAAAAGGTGAAATAACAGTTTTTTCCCATCTGGGCCAAAAAAAACAATGACATAATGTGCAATTAGTTGAAAATAACATTTGATCAAATGTTATTAAATGTATGCCGTGTTTTTTGCAGTTTGCTCTGAAATTAACAGTTAATCTCCACAAAGGATTGAAGGATGTAAATGTCAAGCAATTTGAGATTTGAGACTAGAAATCGATGATGTCATTGCAATATTCTTTTTTTTATGTAAAAAAGAGCTAGAAATGATTTGCCCATGGTTGTGTTATTTGTAAATCCTTCAATTTGAAAATGTCTTATTATTAACGACTCAAAACAACAGTGGACAGTTTTCATAGAAGCTTCATTTCATTAAATCATACAAATCTTCTCTAAACTTCTCATTTAAATGATCAGAGTGACAGTAACAAAACAGATAGATGACGTGTAAATGAATAAAAAGCTTAACATTCGTTATGTATTAAACTTCTGTGAGAAGCATCAGCTGCACATGAAGATCGGGCCTCACCGCCTGCAGATTATACACTGGCGCCCCCTAATGAGGCTGCACACACTGCACAGCGCAGCGGGGGGGGGGGGGGGGGGGGGGGGGGGGGGCGACCAGGGACCCATCGCGCAGAGGTGTGTGCGTGTGAGTGTTGGGGGGGGGTCGGTGCAAGTTAAAGTCAATGAACTCCGTGTAATTAGCATCTATTTAAATATATTGTGAGTGAGTGACAACCCCTTTATGAGTGTAATGTTTATTTTAATATATATTTAAGTAATAACTATATCAAAAATAATAATATTCATTTTATTAACAATAATGATAATAATATATGATATGATAATAATATTAATATAGTATAACTTTTCACCTCAAGAATCAACACCAAATATACTCTCATAACCTGTGTGTGTGTGTGTGTGTGTGTGTGTGTGTGTGTGTGTGTGTGTGTGTGTGTGGGTGGGTGGGTGGGTGGGTGGGGGGGGGCGTCCATAAATCGCATCAAATGACAGTCGGCCAGTGAAGAGTTAAAGGGAGGAGACGCGGAGTGACACGCCTCATTGGGTGGATTATGTGCCGCAAACAAAAAGTGTGTGTCGGTGTGCCAGTGAGCCACAGCGCGCCGGGCCCCATCTGCACGCCTCTCTCTCTCTCTCTCTCTCTCTCTCCCCCTCTCTCACCCCCGTCTGTCTCCCTTTATCCTCCAGCTCTCTCCACCCCGCCCGCTCACTTCCAGTGTCGGCGGGTATCTGCAGCGGCGGCGGCGGCCTCGGCGGCACTGTCACTTTCACCACACCGTGCGGTGCAGGGGGGGGGGGGGGGGGCCGTGGAGGGAGAGAGGAGGTGGGGGGCGGGGAGCGAAATGTACTGACACCACGGAGCAAGACCGGGAGCGCGCCACCATCTCCATCACCTCCATCAGCTCCATCAGCTGCACTCCGCGGCGTGTTTGCGGGGCTCCGCGTCCTCCCGGAGCCGCACACCGGGGACCGCTTTTCTATATTTACCTTCTTCTTTTTGAGGATTGGCCGCATCGCTCGCTATTCGTTTGTGGATTATTTTTCCTCCTCATCGAAAAAGAAAAGGTAGGTTTTTTTTTTTTAGTCGCAAAGCAGCGCTGAAGGTTTGGATAGTTTGTGTTTTTTCTTCTTTTTTTTTTTTTTTTAAAGACGCACCTGCAGGATGCGCTAAATGAAAGAAAGAGAAACCCCGCAGATGTGTCACCGGACAAAACCCGCAATTCTGCCACTGCGTTGATTTAGGACAGTTTTCAGCCTGGCACGGCTTTAGCAGATGGGTACCCCCCCCTCACCCTCACCCCCCCCCTCCTCGCGGGGCTTTGAATGGAGAGGCTGTCTGCTTCTCCCCGCTCAACACTGCGCTCCTTTTCTCTCATTTCACCCGCGATGCACCTTATTGTCTCATTCCGTGTGCAGTTTCTGCCTCTGAACGTCTTTCATGGCACCGGAAACAAATCGTTTTATTTTATTTTATTTTCTTTGGGGGGGGGGGGGCACCGTGCGCCAGAAGTGTTTTGCTGTTCAGCCTCTTGTGAAGAGAGAGAAATGATCCCAAATCAGCCGGATTAACAAAAACACTTTTTATTTATGACAAACCCGGGTTTTATGATCCAACCCCCCCTGGTTTTATTTGGTTTTATTTAGAAACTCATCAGGAAAAAGACAGCCTTGTTTTTCCTGCAGTCCCAAAACCCGCAGCCGATGTGTGGATCGAGTCCCGCCGGTCATCGATGATCGGTTCATGACTCGCTTTCATGCGCTTTTTCTCCGCAAAACTAAACTTTTGCTCCAAATAGCGTGACGTGTATTTATTGTACATTTTTATTTTGAATTGGCTTTGATCGCACAGACTGCGTCGTTGCTGTTGGCGGGTGTTTGTTTGATTTACTACTGGCTTATAAACGCTTTACGGGAGAAAGGAATAAATCACGCGGTGACTGTGATAAAACATCAAAGCAAACAGGCCGCAGCGCTTTAAAGGGACGTTTTAGGGTTTTAATGCAATAATCACAGACTGCACAGTGTGATTAATAAAAAGACATCATTCCGCACTTACTCTTATTTTTCCATCTCATTCATTGTTTAGTTTGACCTATTTATCTGTATTTCTCTCTATGTGGTATCAGGTGCGGGGTATTCCGCTGCGTCAGACGGGCAGAGGGGGGGGGGGGGACACATTGAAGAGGTTAGAAAGGAAATAATTAACCGGTCGTGCTGCTTTAATTAGAGTCTCGGAGGGACCGGGCTGGATTATGGTAATAAGCCGGTGGAGAGCCGACGGGGGGGGTGGGGGGGGGGGGGTTCGGCTCACCGGGAATCCGTGACTCGGTCCACTCCGCTTCCACGAGGAATAAAGACTCACGGCGTGATTCCATTGCGACTAAAACACAACGAAACCCATGAATATCGCGATAGGATTGATTGAGGAATGAGAAGCACGTGAAGACAATGATGGAAATATTTAAGGATTTTTGGTTATTGGTATTTTCATCGTAATAATTACCGCTGACTAGACAATTAAATCATGAATTAAATCGGATAATATATTTTAATAGCAGTTTGCTTATGTTTCATATTAGGATTATTAAAATAATGGAAATTCTACTCATACATTTATAAAAAATAATCTAAAAAAATACCAATAATAATGTTGTATAGTTTTAAATAAGCGTTGTTATCAGAGGGAATAAGAATAAGAATCCCCCAAAACGCAGTTGTGAATTTCATTGCTTTTTGATTTTCGGCTCCTTTTTCTTCTTTAAAAAAAAACAAAAGGGTGAAACATTGGTTTTTAACAGATCATCAGGCTGCCGTCATGAACTTATTACGAGGGTTGAATTCATTAGAGAGCTTGGCCAAAACGAATGAATGAATGAATGAATGAATGAATAAAGAAAGAAAGAGCCGCCCTCGCCAGCTGGTTCCTGGCTCTGAACCCGGGAGATTGATGCGCTTTAAACCGGTTCATTCACTCGGTTCCGGCTGGATTTTCGATGCCCTCTGACCTCTGACGTTGTCCGCGCAGGGTGAGATGGAGGAGTCCAGCTCCCAGAAGTTGGTGTGGGACGGGGACGCCAAAGCGGTCCAGCAGTGTCTGACGGACATCTTCACCAGCGTCTTCACCACGTGCGACATCCCGGAAAACGCCATCTTCGGGCCCTGCGTGCTGAGCCACACGTCGCTGTACGACAGCATCGCCTTCATCGCCCTCAAGTCCACCGACAAGCGCACAGCGCCGTACATCTTCAGGGTGAGCCCCCCCCCCCCAGACACCCCCCCGCCCCCCCCGCACCCGGGTTTATACGCACGGTGTTATACGCTCTCAGGTCGAATATCTTTATTCGTTGCTATTCTCGCCGTGCAGATCCAAATATAGTACATTTATTAGTATTATTTCTATATTTTGAACATAACTGAAAGAAAGAAGCTGAAATTTGCTAAATATCCCCATTTATTTATGAGCAGCAACACGTTGTGTTGGAAGCTTTTTGTGACGTTAATTCCACTTGAACAAATCATTCGGTTGTTTAGTCATAAAAATTCTGTTTTATTATTTCTACAAGAATCTGCAGATGCATGAAAAAGTTGTTAATTTAGGGGGCGCCAGTGTATAATCTGCAGTTTAAAATGTTTTAAAAATAAATAAAATATAAATATTTGCTTAAAATTCGAATAATCTCAAATAATGTTAATAAAATTAAAAATTAAAATAAATATCTAGTGACGGGGTTTTGTGAAATGAAATCACCTCATTAGTAGAATTTTGTGTAGATTAAAAAAATACATTTTCTTTTTGCCTAAATTTGAGCTGTTTGTATTGAAGCCGTGACTCAACGGGTGCGCTCGTTTCGTTCAGGTGGACACGTCGGCGGCCAACAGCACCTCGGAGGGCCTGATGTGGCTGCGGCTGGTCCAGTCGGCCCGGGACAAAGAGGAGCAGAACCTGGAGGCCTACGTGAAGAACGGGCAGCTCCTGTACCGCTCGCTGCGCCGCATCGAGAAGGACGAGGAGCTGCTGGTCTGGTACGGCAAGGACCTCATCGACCTGCTGCTGCTCAGCCCCAGCCGGGCGCCCGCCAAGGGCAAAGGTGAGTCCGCCTTGGACATCGTCCACCACCTCAGTTCAGTTGAGGTTCTGCTCCATCCTACAAAGCTGGTCATTCGTAGCGGTTCTGGGGTCTGGGGGGGGGTCGTCTCATTTCGCCAGACCTGAATGTTCCGTCTCTTCCCTCGGCAGGTTCGTCCCACCACTCGTGTCCAGACTGCAGTCAGCGCTTCCAGTTCGAGTTCCCCTTCTTGGCCCATCTCCGGTTCCGCTGCACCAAAAGACTGCAGAGCATCACGGGGGCCGACGAGGAGGCCGCCAAAGAGGGCGGCGGCGAGCGCCCGAGCGCCACCCCGACCCGGACCAGCCCGAAGCTGGGCCGCTCCGAGGGCTTCGGCGCCGCCCCGGACGCCAGCAAACCCTCCACGGACTTTCACAACCTGGCCAGGGATCTGGAGAACAACCGGACCAGCCCGCCGAGCGACAAGGAGGCCGAGATCTGCAGCGAGAGCTCGGGGAAGAGGAAGTTCTCGGAGGTGGAGGAGCGGGAGCGCCGAGGGCCCAGCCTGCCGCAGTCCAAGTCCAAGGACGAGCTCGCCACCTCGGCGCAGAACTACAGGGGCGCGTACGGCCTGGAGGAGAACCACAAGTCCTTCTCGCCGCCGGCGTCCACGGAACTCGGTCAGGGCAAGCGCAGCGCCTTCACCGAGGTCAAGAAGTCCCCCCAGAACCTCAAGCACCACGGCGGCGGCAAGAACCTCCAGGGCGCCAACTCGGAGAACAAAGACGGCGGGCGGCCCAGCGGCAGCCCGTCGGAGAAGCACCTCAACATCCGGCAGGTGCTGTCGGAGACCCAGCAGCCGCAGACCTCCCCGATGGGCAGCGCCTTCACCTCGGTGACCCAGCAGGGCGGCGGCGGCGAGAGGAAGAGCGCCTTCAGCCAGCCGTCGCGCTCCTTCTCGCAGATCTCGCCGCTGGTGATGCCGACCAAGCTGCTGGACTGCCACCCGGCGGTGGGCGACACCATCTCCTCCAGCCGCCTCTACCAGGCCGACCACCTCGCCGCCAAGCTGCAGGGCGCCGAGCTGGGCGCCAACTGCCCCGTGCCGGGCGGCGTGGCCAAGCAGAACCCCTTCGTCTACGCCACCACCTTCTGGCCCAAGAGCTCCGGCGCCATCCAGCTCCAGATGCCCTCGGCGCTCACGCTGCTGCCGCCCTCCTTCACCTCGCTCTGCCTGCCGGCGCAGAACTGGTGCGCCAAGTGCAACGCGTCGTTCCGCATGACCTCGGACCTGGTCTACCACATGCGCTCGCACCACAAGAAGGAGTTCGCCATGGAGCCGCTGGTCAAGCGGCGGCGCGAGGAGAAGCTCAAGTGCCCCATCTGCAACGAGTCGTTCCGGGAGCGGCACCACCTCTCCCGTCACATGACCTCCCACAACTGACTTTTAGGAAGGAGGGACTTTTTTTTCATAACGAGGAGGGGCAGCGAACAAACCCCCCCCCCCCCCCCACAACCCCCCCCACCACCTCGACCTCCTTCCCCGACTGGAGACAGGCCACTTAGAAATATAAAATACAGAATACCCACCACTTGTTTCCACTTTGGACCCTAATGTTCTATTTCCTGTTCGCTCCGTTTAGCCCCCCCCCCCTCCCCCCCCCCCATGTACAAAATGTCATGTTTTGGGTGTATGCAAAATGCATTTTGACTTCAAAAAACGGATCTATTTATGAAGCACTTAATCGTTTGAGAATAAGGGAAGATTTAAATATGTGTAAATGTACAGTAATTAATTGTATTTTATATCATATAAATGCAAATATAGAGAAGAAATACAGATGTAGTCACACGTCATGGTTTGCAAGCAAGTTTTTTTTTCTTTTCATGTCTTTGGTGAATATGGACACAGTTTGGGATTTTATGTCAGACTATATTTCAGAGTGCATGTAATATTGAATAATATTGATTTTAAGATTCAGTCTATACGTTACGATGTAAATAATTGGTTTTATTTGAAATACAAAGTGTAATATTTTGTGTCAGTGGGAATAGTTTCAGTGTTTCTTCCTTTTGCGGAAATTTACTACTTGATAGTTTATCTAATCACGTTGAATGCATTGACAATAAAATAGCTTTATTTTCAAATGTGGCCTTCCTGGATCGCTTTTATTTTAAACTCATTTTTTTAATTTAACGGTGACATTTGTCTTGACTTTGTTTGAATTTATCAAACAACACCAACATCACATTTATATTCCTTTAAAATGTGTCAAGAGCATTTCATATTCCTGCTTTATTCGTTCATGCTCTAACATCACAACACACACAATATTAACAAAACACAACACAAATACCACATTGTATGTGCAGCCCAAGTAATGTACATCAACATCAACGGAATATACGCTAATATTAATTAATATGTTCATTTTCTATTGGAAATAAAAGCACAAACAATGCATTCCATCTGGTATTATTTTATCTACATGTGTAATCATTATTATATTATAGTATTATTATTAGCAGTATAATTTGTGTCATTATCATTGCTGACATCGGTCTCCTTTAATGATCGATCAATTAGAGTGTAACCAAAAAAAAGGACCCCGGACGAACACATTTAACATTTCATCCGGTTTCACTTTAAAACACAGAGCGAGGACGCCGATGCGATCGCTTTTCAAAATAAAAGATTTATAATGCCGATAGAAGCATTTTGTCTCACGCCTTTGTGTAAAAACAGAAATAAAACACATGCGGCCTAATATGTGTCTGCATGCAGGATTTAGTTATTATTAACATTACATAAAAAGCACTGAGGGGTAAAACTCTTTATGAGCAAAAACACGAAAGACATCAGACAATGGATGAAGTTTATTCCTAAAACATGAAATATATAAAAGTCTTTTCTCAACCGGCTTCACTACGATCAGCCTTTCGGGACCTTCATTTGGAAAAAAAACTCACTAATAAAATAAATCCCCAGAGATTTAAAAAAATACAAATAATTTAAAAACAGACATTGAAAGTGTCTGTGGATTAATAGTCAAAACATTTATTTCTGATAACATTGATTTGAAAAAAAGGGAAAGAAGAATCCGTATCAGCGGATGAAGAACGTTTCAGGACGGAGAGCAAAGCATTAAATGCCAAAAATGGTTCAACGGCGCCACCAGGCGGTGAACAGGTGAAGTACAGGCCCAGATTAGACTGAAAAGAACTGATGTTTAATAAAAGAAAAGGTTTTATTGTTTAAAAGAGAGGATAAAAGCTTCTAATAGAATAATAATAATAATAATATAACAATATTATATCAACAAGTTCATAGAGAATAATTAATAAAAAAAAATAAAAAAGGAAAGACAAAGAGTGTGAAAAAATAACTAAATTAATCAAAGTGAATTATACAATAATTGATCAAATAATTTTTTTTTGTCAAATTACATACAATAACATAAGTAATAACATAATTTAAAATAAAATAGTACAAACATTAAACTTAATTGCAATAAAAACAGAAAAAAGTTTTCAAAACTTTTCAAACAACCAGTTCAAACACACATGAGACAAATATAAAATATTCCAGTAAAGTGCTGTGAGAACAAATCAAATCATTTAAAAATCTAAAATCAATACGTCACTTAAAGTAAAGTATTGAGTTATCAGAACCATCTGATACTCTTCATGATATTAATTAATATTAAACTCTTCTTTAGCCAAGTGTGGAGGTAGAAAATAAACAAAATCAAAAGCAACCGCAGGTCAAAGGTCACGGTCGTGTTCCTCCAGCTGTCCAGGCTTTCGAGGATCATTTTTCCACCGCGTCACATCTCGAGAGTATTTTGATAAAAGAATAAATCCTTTCAGGTGTTTCCTCGTGGTTTTCATCAGAGGGAAGAAGTTTTTGCTCCGCTTTAAAGTCACAGAGACGACGAAGTGCTGAGGTGAAATGACGGGGTGATGTCATCAGATCGATCTCCATGGCAACCGAGCAAAAGCAGCTGCCGCCAGAGGCATTCGGCAGTAACGCGACGACTGGATTAGTAACGTGATCCGTGGCGAGGGGGGGGGAACGCCATCTCAACGTGTTTAACCTCAACCGTGGTGGAGATGGTCCCAAACGCTGAGGAACATCTGCTGCCGCCTCACAGCAACCATGTTTAATAGTGAGGGGGAAAGGTCATAGGTCATATGAATACAAATGTTTGGTTCTAAAGCAACGTTCTGTCCAGAAACCCCCGAGCTTCATCTCCTTCTGGCTCCAGCCTCCATGGCAGATTCCTCTTGTTTCTTTCAACTCCCGGGGCTTCTGGGTAACGTAGTGTTTCCAGCCGAAGGAGAAAAAAAACAACAACAACAAAATGATTTCCGAGAAACGAAAGTAAAATGAATATTTTGTGCTGGCCACAGAGTTGTGTGTTTGTCTGTGGAGGAAACATCAGAGGAGGAAAATACCGAGAGACGGACTTCAGAAAGCAGAAAAAAGAAATCGGGCGGGGGGGGGGGGGGGGGTCACATGATCATAAATCACAGGACTCCAGGCCTCACCCAAGGCGTGTGATCCATCCTATATTATATATATATATATATATATATTTAGGGCCTTCATGCCTCGCTTGTGTCATCGCCCCCCCGGAGACATTTGTCACGGCATCAGTCAGCGGGACAGTTCATGCATCTCTGCCAAGAAAGAACAAGACTGAAGAACTGTTGACCCAGATGATGAGCGAGAAGACGACCTGATCCAGGGTTTACTGACCCCCCCCCCCCCCCCGCTGCTGCTGTCTGATTAGCATACCGCTGTCACATCATTATTTCCCAAAGGACCTAAATATAAACCAACGGCGTCGTCCTTCTGGGTATTTCTGACCCACAATGCACCCCGGTCCGCGGGGTCCCGCTGACAGGGACACATTTACGCATGGCGTCGGCGTGCTCGGGCCTCTACCTGTGGGCCCCGGATTCCTCACGTGGTGGCGATGGCGAGGACTCTCCGGGGGGGACAGCTGCCGCGCGGCTTCAAAGCGACGGGAGGACACGTTCAGATTCTCTCAAACACCCGGAGTCCCTCCCGCCTTTTGCCGCCTCCCTTTTCTCCCTTTTCGCGGCGTGACATTTTCCTCCGTGCTCGTGCGAACGGACCCGCGTGGCGGGCAGCTCGTTGGGGACAGTGCGAGGGACGTTTAGTGTTTGTTGACCTCACTCGTGTCAACAATGACGGACTAAATATAAGACAGAAGCATTACGCCATGCGGCCTCTGACACCGAATCACTTCTCTGTAGCTGCTTCCACTAAAAGGGACACACACCGATTTCTTTTGAAAACTAAATGGCCTTAAAGAGTAAAAATGAATATTTGTTGTGAAACAGGCAACATTTGATTAAGTTTACACGATATAAAACTATTTTTATTCACACATGTGTCGTAATGCTTCTAATGACTCATCGTGGTCGCATTGCTTTGTTTGCACATTCCCTGCAGCTTTAGAAGAACATCTCCAGCCCCCAGAATACGGGTTTCTAGAAGGCATGTTGCCCCCCCCCCCCCCCCCCTCCCTCCTCTTCACGTCATGGAAGTAAGCCACCTTCATCACTCAGTAATGGGTCGGCCCGTTGGCCCGCCGTGTTTCCGTCTCTGCGGAGCGACAGCAGAGGACTTCTTACTTATTTACACCCGGCACTTTAAAGAAAACTACAACACACACACACACACACACACACACACACACACACACACACACACGATATGTATGAGCACGATATCCCTAACCCTAACCCTAACCCCCCCTAACCCTAACCCTGCATTGGTGGTAGCTGCAGATTTCACCTCCAGGTTTGCTGAGTGGAACCAAAGCTGAGTTGTTTTAAAGCGGGGGGGGGGTGGGGGGGTTTATGTGTGTGATGAGGCCGAGGGAAAGGGCCCAAATGAAGACGCATGGTGGCCGAGGGGAGGGGGCCACGTGCAGAGGAGGTGGGTAATGGATCGGCGCAGATCAGAGAGTTTCCTGTGAGGAAAACCAGAGCCGATCCATCTTCAGTCCTCCGGCCCCCCCCAGAGAACCCTCAAAGGGAGAAGGTCTCGCGGGTAAAATACCCTCAGGAGGAAGGTTTCTCAGAGCAAAATGAATGGATGAACCGCCGCGAGTCGACCAGAACAAAGAGAGCGGTCCAGTGATGTTCTTGTTGTGCTGCTGTCACATTTGGGATCCGGTCCCTTTAGGTAAAGGGAGTGTTGTGGAGACACAGCTGGAGACACAGCGGCTTGGTGTCACACGTTATCTGTGCTTCTTCTCAGCTGGATGCTGCAGCATTTCACTCGTATCACCCTTTTTGTGGGGGGGTTTTTTGCTTCTCAGATGCTGAAAACATGTTTTATACAAAAAAGTGTTGGATCAGTTTTGAATGTGGGGCTTAAAATAATCACAAAGTAAGTAAGACGTAAACAAGGTGACAAGGTGACATGGTATGGAGTCACAAATAGTCACAAATCTAACTCAACGGCACTTTGACACACAAACAACATTTCAAAAAGTTATTACAATAAAATACTAAACAATGGAATATACTTAAATTGATACATTTATAAATGAAAGGTTATTTTTAGATGAACCCTGTAATATTTTCTCTTTTCACATTACCGGTTTAAAAATAATGTTTTCAATCAAAAGTATTTAATGGAATGATTGTACACTACTAATCGAACTTCTGGCATCACTTTATTGATGTTTATGAGTCAGCCGGCAAAGGGAGGTATTTGAAGGTATTTGAAGAACGTCAAACGTGCCGCAGGACAAATGTCACAAAGTCAAATTCCAGCAGAAGCTCACAAACGAGCGGCTCCATTCCGCTCGGCTGGATGAGCTCCAGGTTTAGGGGGGCTGGGGGGGGGGGTGATCAGCTGCTCCCAGCTGCTCTCTGCGGGCCCCCAATCAAGCCTCCACAGGGAGCCTTTCATCACCTGAAGCCCCAACCCTTCCCCGTCCTGGTCGCGTGAGGGACGCGCCGTTAGATCCGTTATTGGGGCCCAACGCCGCTGCAGCTGAGCAAGACTCTACTTCTCCTTTGATTTATTCCCTCAGTAAACATTGTAAACACGAGTTTATGGTCTCAGTCTCTAGTTCCAAGTCTTCTTCAACGCAGCATGATGTTCATTCAGTGAATGATGGTCCATTTAGAGTCAGACAGGGAGTAGAGAGGTCATGTGACTGACTGTCGTTCCGTCCTCATCAGTTCATTGGGGGTCACTTCTGTTCACTGGTAGAAAACGACGCGGGAAGCTCAAGGGTTCAAGGCCGACTGGTGACCACGCCCCCTTCCTACGTGCAGGTCACGGTGGCCAGCGCAGTGGGACGAGTGGGGGCCGCTGATGGTGGGAAGCGCTTTGTTTGCGTGGATTAAAAGGGCCTCCTCACACGGCGGGGCATGTCCCCATTATCACAGTTGTGTAAACACTGTAAATCATAAACGAACGAGGCTGACGAATATGAAGGGAACTTGGCTGACCTCTTCAACCACCGCGGGGAAAAAAAAAACAACCATTTTAAAACATGGCCAAAAGAGAACGTGCACACAAACCGAGCGAGCTCGAGGAACTCGACTCCCACAGCAAAATAACACGCAAGACGTGGGGCACAGCTCGTTAGTGACGCGTTTGGTGTATCAGCGAGAGCACGAAAACCTGCTCAGTGTCACAGAGGAGCTTTGTTCCTGCCACTTACAACCTTACGAATCTTAAGTATCCATCAAAGACACAAGAAGCGGACGTAGTCAACACCGTGTGGATCAACGCCGCCAATGAACCGAGTGACCGGGAATGCTGAGGACTGACGTGGTGATGCCCGACGGATCTGGGAGTGGCAGCAACCTGTCAGTCACAGTAAGTCCCGCCCTAAAGCATCCCCTGCTTTATGGTCTGTTTGACTTTCAATGGACCATCATTTCCTAAATGAACATCAGGTTGTAAGACTTGAAACTAGAGACTGAGACCATAAAATCATGTTTACAATGTTTACTGAGGGAATAAATCAAGAGAGAAGTAGAGTCATTTCCTCATAGACGTCTATGGGAGCAGAGGAGTCGCCCCCTGCTGGTCACCACACAGAAGTAGAGTCATTTCCTCATAGACGTCTATGGGAGCAGAGGAGTCGCCCCCTGCTGGTCACTACACAGAAGTAGAGTCATTTCCTCATAGACGTCTATGGGAGCAGAGGAGTCGCCCCCTGCTGGTCACTACACAGAAGTAGAGTCATTACCTCATAGACGTCTATGGGAGCAGAGGAGTCGCCCCCTGCTGGTCACTACACAGAAGTAGAGTCATTTCCTCATAGACGTCTATGGGAGCAGAGGAGTCGCCCCCTGCTGGTCACTACACAGAAGTAGAGTCATTTCCTCATAGACGTCTATGGGAGCAGAGGAGTCGCCCCCTGCTGGTCACTACACAGAAGTAGAGTCATTTCCTCATAGACGTCTATGGGAGCAGAGGAGTCGCCCCCTGCTGGTCACTACACAGAAGTAGAGTCATTTTCTCATAGACGTCTATGGCAGCAGAGGATATTTTAGAACAATTCTTCATTGGATTCAATCGGCAGAACCGAAGCCGTTTTGAAATATAATGGTTTGGTTGAAAAGAACTACATAACATGTCGCATGGACATATAGATGACGCAACAACAATATGTGATGCACTTCCCATTGTGATGCTGCCGGGTCCAGAGGTCAAGGGTCGTCCCACACATTCCTGTGATATCAGGCGTAAGCTGCAAGTAGACGTGTCCTTCATTAAACACTGGGCGCAGAAGGCTTCGCACTACGGGGACGACTCGGCACATCGGAGGACCCGGCGTGGAGGCGCTCCACCGGGGGGCCTCAGATTGATCGCCGTCTCCGGGGGCCCAGACGGTCCAGAGCCGCGGCGGAACCTGCTGTCCAAAGTTTGCTTAGACTAAAAAGCTGCTAAAAGCCGGGATCAATGGGGGGGGGGGGGGGGGGGGAATCCATCAGGACCATCAGTGTTTACACGACTCGGGGGGATTACCTCACTGTTACTCACAGGAATGACCGGCCATTAGAACCCCGCCCCGCTGTTTACATAGAGGGTAGCGCCCCCCGCTCCCCTCCTCCGGGTCCCTGTGCCAGAGACAATTAGCCCCCCGATGGAGACCGTAATCCACCGCCGGGCGCGACGGTAATCAAATTCAAACATGGCTCGGCCCCTGAAAACAATGAAGGGGGGGGGGTGGGGGGATTACAGCGGACGCATGTGGTGAGAGAAAATGAAGCTTGACGCTGAACACGTGTCGCTGCGACTCAGGTGTTCACCTCCAGCCTCTTCTGGTCACTTCTTAAATCTCATTAGCTCCAGTCGTCTGTTCAGGGATGTTTAATGTTATTAAAGGACATGCTCATGGTTTTCCAGGACCTTCTGGGAGCAATAATCATGAAGCTCAGTGCAGGGAGAGATGAGTTTATACAAACCACAAATGTCTTCAATTCTGCTTCTTCAGAGGAAGTGATATCGAAGGGTTCACCGTGCGTGAAACAAAGTGTGTTTGTTCAACATCGAGTGCAAAGGCAAAGGGTTCCAAACGGCCTCGTTTTGTAATGAATGTGTGATTTGTTCACATAATGATCACGTTTAGTGGCGTTATGGGAATCTCTTTCTAAGGGCACACAGTGCTTTACTGGAGGACACTTTTAGCATGAAGAGGGACATCCTAAACAGTTTATGAGGCTACTCACCAGGTAGCAGAGGAAAGAAGAGCAAACACATAAAATAACAAAGGGAAGAAGTGCTCAGCATGCACGGTCTCACAGACGTACCAGATCATAAGGTGATTTCTGCCCCCCCGGCCCCCGTGTCATCACCCGGCTCAGCTCTTCTTACATGCAGAGAACATTCGTCACGAAAGTGTGTGTGTGTGTGTTTTTTTTAACGTGTGAGTTAAAAAAAAAAGCGACGTCTCCCTGTGCGTAAAATGCGGCGCTCAGTGCGTCCTGGCACGGACGGCTCTTTGGAAAATGTGCGGTGTCGGTCGCGTTTCCTCCGCACGCTGCGGGTCGGCGCTGAGCGGCACCTCGGCGACAAGACGCGGAGGAAAGCGCGTCCTTTGGATCCCAGGCACGCACCGAGCGGTGAGATCACTGCCGTTATAAATATCCCCGTGCCAGCAGAACAGCTCCAGCTCCTGCAGCCGGGGGTAATGCCCAGGAGCGCTGCGCGTGCGTGTGCGTGCACACCGTTTTTGTGGCGCCCCGGACCTCGGGAAAATGCTGCAAGTGGCCTAGCGCGCGTGTCCTCCTTTATGATGAACGTTCCTCTCTACCTGCTGGCCGTGGCTCACTTGGTTTGCGCCGCCGCAGCGCAGCGCGTCTCTCTGGAGCGCCAACTTCTGGAGGAGGGGGTCCGCTCGGGACGCAGGACGTGCAGGCTGTACTGCAGGGTGGGCATCGGCTTCCACCTCCAGATTCATCCCGACGGCAGAGTCAACGGCAGCCATGAGCCCAACCAGCTGAGTGAGTAGCGGCACATGGCCGATCGGTTCCGCGCGTCCTGTGACGCGCACACGAGTCCCGCCGAGAATGCGCACTCGGATCAATTGATCCCTCTCAGAGTTCTGCGGTTTTTCGATGTCTTCGCGCTTGTCTTGAAGTGGGTCGGCATCTGGTCCGCGGGCCTGGTTCGAGTCGGCAGGTAGACGTGGAAGTGACAGGTGCAGCAGTGAGACACAATCAGCACGTCTGTCCTCGCTGGGCTGCCAATCAAATCCCACCAACTATTAGTTCATCTTTAGAACACCTTCCAAACTAATCAACTAGTGTTTGTGTAACATGAAAGTCAATAATATGAGTCGTTACGGCCAATATGAGAGAAAAACTCAAGTTAATCAGCAGGTAGAAGCTCCTGACTGATTTAATGTGTTTCTTTAGGAACATTTAAGCAGCAACGATTTGACGAGAAATTGTATCACCATGTGTTACTTTATCTACATGAATCGATGTGGAGGATTACAATATATATTTAATAGTAATAATATCAATGTTCCATTTGCTTGTGTTTTTTTAATGGATTTAGCTTCCACTAAAATGTTAAGTTCACATTAAACAGAAACCTGAAATGTAATCATGGATTATTACGTAGTGTTATTTGCTTTGAGAGTTAATGTTCTTGTCTTTCGCTGGTTAGCCAACATGCTGTTAAGAAAAGATTCCTCTCCTTTTGAAAATCTCTAAATTCAACTAGAACTAGAGATCAAGAAAACACAAGCTGTGACTGGAAACATTCACGTAAAACTATATATAAGTTAAATCCATCCCAAATGTCCCGTGTGAGAACATCGTAGCTTCTTCAGCCCGGGAGTCAAGAACCAGACTGTCAGCTTCTTCTGCTCCTCGTCAAAGTGCACTTGTGCCTCCATTTCACGGTGGCCCTCACGAGACTTGTCAGGTCACATGGACTTCAACCGAGTCCCGCGTGACAGCGCCGCGGCGTCTCCCATCTGACACGGGAGGGTTCGTTCAGCCATCACCTTTCACATGGCGGGAAACAAACTTTCTACCGAGACACAACTCCTCTGGAGCTCCCTTCTGTTATTGTGACTCTCAACTCGACCTCGGTGCTGTACAGCAGACAGACGGATCCGATGGTTCGACGACATCGTGTCTGTGGTGTGGCGCTCCCTTTGAAACGGTGCATCGATGTCATGCACAACAACAACAACAACAACAACAACAGACTGGTGTGACGTTCACACAAAGGCCCAAATGTGTGAAAAAGAAATGCAATTTTACTCACTTTACACTTTCCCAGATTACACAATATACATATGTGTATATGTATATGTGTGTATGTGTGTGTGTGTGTGTGTATATATATATATATATTATGTAATACAATTATATTTATAAAATAAGGAATAGGATCTGATGTTTACTCTCATTGCGTTCATGCAGTTTTTGCTAATAAAAACCTTGCAGAAATATTATGATTTTGGCAAAAAGGTTAAATATAAGTTGGTAGTTTTGGTAAAACAATAAACACTGATTTGGCTTTTAAATGCAGTTGAGTCTCGCTGTGGAGGAGAATCAGAGAAGCCATCAGGTGAATTGTCCCTCCGTCTCTTATGCACCAGCTACACTTGTAGCTTGTTTGTGACAAGGACCGATTCAAAGACTGAAATGTGTTAGTCCGAACTCCCTCGACAAGGAGCAGGATCTCCGACTCTCCTCCATCGCTCGCTCCAGCGTGTCCTTTGTACCCCCCAGGTGTCCTGGAGCTCTTTGCGGTGTCTCAAGGGGTCATCGGCATCAAAGGGGTCCACAGCAACAGATTCCTGGCCATGAACAGCAGAGGACGGCTCTACGGCACCGTGAGTACGACGCTCTGCTGACTGTGCAAGGTCACTAACGTGGAGATGGCAAATGTTGGTGACCAATGAAATAGAAGAAATAGATCTTTTGTTTAATGTTTAATGTTTTTATGACTGGTTTAAAGACGCACCCTTTGTTGGTTTGTCCAGATCAGACTATTATTATTATTACCTCCTGGATAAAAGTATATTATGAGCAGCTAAATCCTCCACTTTCTGAGGTGTGAAGTAACTCACTGAACCTAAAAGTGCTACAAGGAACAATTAACTGGTTCTGAATCAGTCTCAGTTTAGTCCTGATGCACTGTAGACCTCCACCAGTAAAGGAGACCATCAGAGAGAAGATGTTTCTACATAGTTCTCCTTAGTGAAGCCAGCAGGCATGATGCAGATTCACCAGAACCAGCTCAGATTCCACCAGCTCCTCCAGTCGAGAGAACCAGAGCTTCCCCTCTTTCGGAGGAGACGTGATGTTCTTCTCTGCTGCAGCAGTCCAACAACGTCTTTTGGGCTCCCATCAAAGCGTTGCCCAGTGCAGCAATATTTCTCCTATTTATTAGCTTCTGCCGCGTTGCATTTGTTCTGCATAACAGAAAAGGAGAAAAATCCACCCAACCTGACATTAGCGTGTCAAGCCCCCCCCCGAGGACACATAAGCCCAAATCTGCCCACAGCAGCTCGGGCCGGGGGTCGAGCGCGGCCCCAACGACGGGCCGTCCGCCGGAGCCTTGGCAGGCGACGAGATAGAAGCGGCTCCTCATTAGCATGTGTTAATGGGAAGAGCAGATTATGTGGTGTCTGGGCAGGCAGATAGGGCCCGACCCACGAGGGCCGATCAATACGGGGGCAAACAATCGGACGGAGAGCTGCTGTGGTGTTTGTGCTCGCTCAGCGGCAGCGTTTGTTGTTATTGTCCACGTGGCGTCGCTCCCCGTCCTCGGAGGGCGCTCTGAGGCTTCTCCAGCGCTAATCCCACCGCGGACCTCCGGCTTACACAAAGAGAGCGTTAGAAACGTTCTCAAATATGAACCCGAAACCAACGTGGATGCAGAGGAAAAGTATCCCGACGACAAAAAGCAGCAAACCCTCCAAACTAAAATCCGCTGACATATAAGAGCTTTTAATGGATCAGATAAAATAAAATAATCCTGTAAACTAGCACAGGAGCACAAATTAAACCCAGAAGTTTGCAAGCTAGTTAGCTAGCTTTGCTAGCATTAGTTAAGATGTGACTATTTCCGCTAACTCTTCCTTTGTTGATGTGTTTCTGATTTCCGATTAAAAAACAAACAACGAATCACTAATCCGCTGAAGGGAAACATTACTAAAGTACACAAGTAAAGTCTGTGGATAGGTTTTTTATGTTTTTATGTCGACAACGTTTAAAAGGAAAGGGTAAACGGGTCCAAAAGGGGGAGGGGCTTATGGCCGGGCACCTAGCTTAACTCGCGTACTAGCATAGCTAACATTTATCCTGATGAGCAATAAAGAAGATGGACACTCCGTGGATGGATGGAGTCTCCTCTCCTCGCTGCCTCGCTGGATCTTTCTTTGGTTAAAGGACTTTTCTCCAAGAAAACTGAAACCCTGTTTGCCGAGGACGACTGCTTTAAAGCTCTGCATTCTCTAGGTGTTCTTTAAGTATTAAGTATTCTTTCTTTTTTTTTTAAAGTGATAGCGGGCCTTTTTAAGGCATTTTTAAAACCCATAGCATTCAGTTAAATTGAAGTTTGCCCTTTTTTCTGGTTGCAGCTGCGACAGGAACCTCGCGTTCCGAGCGCCGCGCTCGCAGCTTATTTCTGCCTCCCGAGCAGCTCGCCGTGTTTGCACAACTAAAACTCCAATCTGTGTCTGCAGCTGCACCGCGCTACTCAACCGCCCTGATGATGTGGGGGTGGGGTGGGGGGGGGGGCACGCAGTCAGGCTCCGGGCCCCCCCGTCTGCGGTGTCAGGTGACGCGCTGACCCTCGTCTCGTGGCGTCGTCTGTCGTGTCTCGTGTTCAGATGTTTTCACTGTGGCGATTTATTGGGTCGGAGTAACGGCCCCTGAGAGAGGGACGCACGCCGCTCAGCACGCCGTCGCAAACAGGAAGGAAGGAGGAAAGGTCCCAAACAAAGGAGGAGAGACGAGTGAACATCTGCTGTTGGCCTCAGTTTATTCAAGAGTTACCCTCAATCCGCAACCCCAACCAGATCATCACCAGCCCGGTTTAAAGGTCCTCTCTGGTCTGTTTACCGTCTACACGCCGGGTTCTGAGTGTCATGAAGCTGGACAGTCGTGGTCTCCAGAGGATGAATCCTAAAGATTCTTCTGATGTCTTCCCTGACGGATGGTTTCATACATTCATACGTACACATTTTTTCACATTTTGTTATTTCTGCTCTCTTATGACCATAAGTCAACAGTAACTGAAGAGATGTGATGTGGCTCCTTATTTCTTTATTTTACATTCAGTCATGTTAAATCTTGTAACATCAGAGTTGAGTCTTAGATTTGAATGGAGTTGCTGATGATAAAGGACTTTATTCACAGTAGTTAGAACACAAATGTGTGAAGGTAGATCATTATGGGTACAAGAGCTCGGTCCCAAGTACCGCTTACCCCCGAGGATCATGGGAAAGGTCCCTTTTAAAAGAGTGTGACCAATCCAGCAGGGCAAGAGCCAGGTTAAACAGCTGTACAAGCGTTATGATTTTAACAATAAGATCTCTGGGATCTGGCCGCAGTTATTAAATCCAATGAAAGACAGCAGGGCCCCAAGCTTTACCCTGGTGTGTGTGTGTGTGTGTGTGTGTGTGTGTGAGAGAGGGCATTCATTCATGCTCCGATGGATTTGTTTCCAGATGTGTGACTCCCTGACTGGTACCAGAGCGGCTCTGTTGCTCAAACGCTGCGTTCTGTTAAATCACTGCAGTCCACCCGTAGCAGTGACTCTGCAGCTATGTTCCACTTTCTAATCATCTTTTTAAAAGAAACAACAACAGCCCGAGAGGAACAGTCGGGCCACTTTGAAAAGCTGCAGCTTTGTGCCGTTCTCCTGTGACTGGCGTGTTTACCGAAGGCCGTAATGGCATCATTTTCTGCTCCGCTGCACTCTGGAGCGAAGCACAACGCTTCGCTTCACGTCGCTGCGGCGGGGCCGCTATGCGAGGGAGCCGTGCGGCAGGCATCCCTGGGTGCACGTCGGAGTTTCCCACCCCGGGATATTTATAGGCACCAACCAGGAAGGGGGGGGGGGGGGGGGGGGGAAACGCTCAATGAACATCTGCGTCGGCGCGGCCTTTCGCCGCTCGCGCCGAGCACGTTGGAACAACTGCATTCTAATGGATGGATTATTATCTGTGATGCGTTGATGCAGCAGCAGCCTGTAAGTTTCATTGTACATTTAAAGGATGCTGATCTCCTGCAGAGAACAATGCATGTGCACTTGTTTGCAGAAATGGGGGGCTGGAAGGGGCCTCCACATCCTCATGTCAACATGTGGGCACATCCCGCATTGTGGAACATGTGGAACAATCGACAAATTGAGCAGGTTCTATGATCTGTTAATCCAATCTAGATTAAAACATAGATTCCCGAACATGTCACACTCCAAATGCTTTTGATGGTAGTTTCTTTCGGGCGCTCATTGTTCTGACTGTGATGATGATGGTTTTTGTCCTCCTGAGTCAGCGTCTGGCTGGTTGCTCTCCTCCCACAGACGCGCTTCACGGACGACTGCCGCTTCAGGGAGCGTTTCCAGGAGAACAGCTACAACACCTACGCCTCGCTGCTCCACCGCCACCGCCGCGGCGCCCGCGACTGGTTCGTGGCCCTCAACAAGAGGGGGAAGGCCAAAATGGGCTCCAGCCCGCGGGTCAAACCGCAGCACGTCTCCACTCACTTCCTGCCCAGGGTCAGCCTGCAGGACGGCGACGGCGAGCGAGGCTTCACCATCACGGGCAGGAGGAAAGCCCCGCCTCCCCCGCCGCCGCCAACCAGTCCTCCTCCGGCGAAGGCCGTCCGCGCCGCGCCGAGGCGCACGCAGGTCAAGTACTGGCCCAAGTACCGCTTCGGGTAGATGTGGCGGGGGGGGGACGGACAAACAAGGACCCAATAAACGGGACAGCGTTGGACGTTGGAAGCATTCCGGGTTTCTACGTGTGAAGAACTTCCAAAGGTCACGGGTTCAACCCTCGAGCTTCCCCCCCTCGGTTCGATTACGTCTTTTTGAGCACACGCCCCCCCTACTCCCCCCCCCCCCAACACATCCGATGGCGTTGAAGCTGGAATCAATGACTCTTCATGGGTGTTTTATTGAGTGATACGTTGAAGTGGGAACAGTGGTCCATGTTGTTTTATTTTCTACTGGGAGTGACCCCCGCTGACCTTGGAACGTCCTCCATGGGGGGGGGGGGGGGGGGGGGCGCGGGCAAAGACGCACTAGTGAAGGGACGGCTTGTGGAGTTTTATATTTTTAACCAAAAGCGTATATATTCAGAATGATATGGGATATAACAGAAAAGGGTCTTTAAAGCCTTTTTATACTTTAATAAACAATTATTCTCTACAAAATGTTTTTTCTAAATAAGCAGATGATAACAACGTTTTCCTCATGATCAAATAGCAGTTAATGCACACCTCAGGTCAAGCACAGACGATGCTTTCCACTCTTGAAATGTTGAAATCATGCACTAAATGGTTGATTGATGTTGTGCTCGTCAGCTGTGGTTTGGATGTATTTATTTATTCACTTCATTTGAATATTTAGCACATGAAAAGTACTAAATGTTTAATCCACATTTGTACATCAGCAGAAGGAGGCGGGAACTACAAATAAGTCCAACAATCCTCCAACGAGAAGATGGAAAACATGTGACTGGTTAAACAGAATAAGGTTGTTGTCCCCCCCCCCCCCGCCTAAACCACCCTACCCCCCCCCCTCCTCCTCATGGACAACTGTGAGGGATTAAGGGGAAGCATCAAAACTATCATCTTAGCAACCGGCTGTCCCGCCCACCCCCCCCAAAAGTGATCCGGAGTCGTGACCTCGCAGCTACGACCCCCCCCCCCCCCCCCCCTCCATCACAACCTCCCCCGCGCGCACAACGCGGGAATAACGATGTCGAGAGAGAGCGCCGCGCTCAGAAGATCAGACGGTATCAGATGGCCACCAGACGTGTGGTGGGGGGGGGGGGGGGGGGCATGTAGCAACGTTGCCTCTCTTGAGGGAAAGGCCGAGTTCGCCCCAGTTTAGCGCTGTGCTTGATTGTTTTGTTTAATTAACCTGTGGTGGGGCCTTGGAGGGGGCCTTGGAGGGGGCCTTGGCGGGGCATGGGGGGGGCCTTGGAGGACCCAGATGAGACTCACTGCGAACGTCCACGCGGCCTCAGACACAGAGAGCACACGGCTTCATGTGCACCTCGCATTCCTCACTCGTTGCAATGAGGCCTCATTCTGGATCCCTTCAGTATGTGATTCACACGTTACAACGCGCGCGGATTTGGGATCGAAAACGCGGCGGCCATCTTTATTGAGCCTGTGCAGAAAAGCACCTGAAAGGGGTCAAGGTTTCTACTATAATACAATACAAAGGTTAACACTAATAGAACATATATACTGTATATGTATATATATATATATAAACCATGATGTCATCAAGTTGTGCTTCCCTCATAAACGCGCCGTCACAAAGAAATATTTTTTCAAACAGAATTATTTTTTATTATATATATATATATATATATATATATATATATATATATATATATATATATATATATATATATATATAAATGTATGTATGAAGATGAGTTTTATGTAATATGACTATTAAAAATGGAATACATCTCTGCGGCTGATTTTAATCAAATGTGTGTGTGTATATATATATATATATATATATATATATATATATATATATATATATATATATATATATATAATCTAGTGTTCTGTTCAGGCTCAACATCTGAAAAGTGACGTCACTCTCAATGGTTTTCAGACACAGCTGGAACAGGTTTAAATTTGATTTCTTTAACCATTTATTTGAGTTCTTCCAGGCACGGAAGGCCTGATTTTATTTTGGGATATTTCTGGTTTATTTTTTTTAGAATGTCAGAGTAACTCACCCCCGGCAAGAATTATTGATTGGCTCGAGAGGAAGTCCAATCAGCAAGAGGCCGGCTCCACGTGAATCCAGACAGGAGTGATCACTTCCTGTCAAACACCTTAGAATCACATCCTCCACTCCGTCCCTGGGTAAAGGAACGCGATCACAATCCTGAACCTTCATCAGAACATCTCAGATGAGGAGAGAAGGGAGAGAGTAATCAACAGGAAAAAGATTAAGAATAAGAACAACAGACGTTTTGCGTCCATAATTCATGCTGGTGTTAAATAATGAAGTTGGGTCTTTATTTCTAGGTAACAGAACACTCGGTGACCTCAGAGATGAAGCTTGCGTGACAGTCTTTGTTGGGATGGGATCTTGCAGGAGCAGGTTCCCTGGTCGCCTGTCCTCGCCATCTGCCTCCTGCTCGCAAAACGACTCATTTCAAACCATCGCCTCACTTTTTCCACACACTCCAATGCAGCCGGTAAAAAGCACGCTGGGTGAGAAAGAAAAGATGATGAGGACAAGAGTCGCTTTATTTGAACATTTTGATCTGTATTTCACACTCAAGTTTAAAATGAGTAAAAAATGCTGAAAAATCTAAAACGTGTCTGAAACAGAGTCATTGCAAAATGATGAGGCCTCAGTGGAGGAAGCAGGTGTCCACTAGCGAGCTACCGCTACCTCCTGATTGAGTCCATCGATACACATGAACTGACATAAGACAACGAGCTTCATTGCAGGGCATCACAATGGTATGAATTTTAATGTGTTAAACCAACACTAAGCATTTACTTTTCTTAGTTTGACCCCAAATGTTTCAACATAGTCATAAATTGTTGGAAAATTATTCGAATTAAAAAAAAGTATTTTAAAACGTATTTAAACCGAATGCAGAGTCATTGATTTGATTGACACGAAAAGGCCAGTACAGTTGTGGGAGAAAGTAGTTTTAGGGGCGTTCCCGTAGCACGTGAACCAATCACGTGCGCCCTCAGGACGCGTCAGGAAGTGACGTGTGGGACGGTTGCTATAGCAGCCGTTTACCACACAGAGAGCCTGAAGATGGAGCACAGCGCGGCCGCTCGATTCCACGATACTTTTACTCAGTTCAAGGTCTACGAAGATTATCTCGACTCCAAAGTCACGCCGATGGATTTGTTTTACTTTAAAGTGAGTCACTCATTAACAACTATGACCCGCACGTGCTTCTCGTTAGCGTTAGCCGTCCTCCCCTCTACAACACGTCAGAACCGCACCCACTGAACCGTCAGTTTCAGTTCATCTTTGTGATAACGCAGCAGTGGACGCAACAAAAAAGCCCAACTTTCCACTTCTCGACTTGACCTAGTGTCCTTTTTCAATTCGGCATCAAATAAATTCCCCAAACCGTTAAAGAAACCCAACTTAACTTGTTGCAGAACTGTTCGCGCGCCTTGTTGTGATGTCAGAAACGTGAGGAGCGGGAAACAATATTTGACGTGTTGACTACTTTTCTGTTCTTTGAACCAAACGAACCACATGCCGAGTTGAATGTTGTGTTGTGAACATCGTTTCACTGGTTTAATGGACGTGTTTAGAGGTTTCATCCTGCTGCTGAAGAAGGTAACACACTGCATAACATATTCATGGAGTCTGGCTTGTGGTGTTTATACTCAGAATGACAGCTCTGAACAAAACGTAAAGGCAGTTAAAGTGCACAACAGCACGTGGTTTGAATAACCCGAGGTGTTTATTTTGTTGACATTTGTCATTAGCACGCATTAAGCACGTTTTAAACAGGCTTTGCCATAGAGGTGTTTGTAGTGTAGTGCACGCGGTTCAACGCTAGGTGGCAGTCACACGCAGGTGTGGTATGAGGGCTTTAAAACACTTTTCCTCATTTAACATTTCCTTCACTCAAATTTCAAAACGGTTGAAACAACAAAAATGTTGTTAGATGAGCGGTTTTGTCTTTTGTTGATGTCCTGCAAGATTACACATAAATGAGTCCTGTAGTGGTTTAATATAATGAATCAGTTGCAATACTGTTTTTTAATTTAATTAAATATATAATTATAGTTAATAATATCTATATCATTTTAGTAGTTAAAACAGATTCCAGCAGAAAGGCTTGAATCATAAATGTGCAGTGCTGCTCTTGGCCAGCAGATGGCGCACCTGCTGCCGGCCTGCTGCAGCAGGCCCACGTTTGTTTGAACACCTGTGTCCACACAGGGAGGGGGGGCAGTCTATCTGAGCTGATAATCAGCTACAGTGAATCCCCCCCCCCCCCCCCCCCCCCCCTCGTGTTGTGACACTCCACATTCAGCCCAGGTGACCTCACCTGTAGATAAGGATTGTGTTCTGATAAATCTAATCATCCACGTCGTTTTTTAAAGAGGGTGTTAGAGTTGGTGTGTTGAGTCCAGGTCTCATTCAGACTCATTCATTGAGCCTTGAGAAATGAAGACAATGATTTTCGGGCCAATTTTAGGACGGAGCGAATGTCTGAGAGTCATTTCTGGTGAGCCACATCAAAGCTAAAGGAAAATATAACTTTTCCTCTCGGGTGCGGACGCAGGCCGCGGCTGCTTGGGGATTTCGGGTAGGAGGACATATGGCGCGAGCTTTGATCTGACGAGCCACAGGATTTGACGGCGAGATTTGGTTTTTAGATGATGACTTTACGGCTCGGCTTTAATGACGATGATTGGACTATAATGTAGCTCCCAATCCCTGCAGAGGCACCGACACACATACACACACACACACACACACACACACACAAATGGACCCAGGCGTGGGCATGAAATCACACTAAACCCATAAAACTAAACTATATCACTGCCATATTTTTGGGAGGGAAGTGAAATAACAACGTTAAACTGAAGGCCAGCATGGTGAGCAGATCCTGAGTCTACATGTGAATTGTATTTGTCAGTCCTGAGGCAGCGGGACGTGGTCCTGCACCCCCCCCCCCCACCCCCCCGAGGACCCTTTGAGGGGAAACATATTTGGACGTGGAAAAATATCCAGAGAAGCGTCGCTCCTGTCCCGCGTGGCCTCAACAATTCAAAGCGGCTCGTCTGCATTTTAAGCCAAATAGTAAAAGGAGTTCTGAAGCGTTTCGTACTGTAGAAACGTCAGGTGTGGTGGGGGGGGGGGGTGTGGGGTGGTGTGGTGGGGTCGTGCGGGAGCGATCCGGGTTGTTGCACGAACTGGATTAACGTGCCTCATTTATTAAGCCAGCGGATCGGCCTCCAGCTCGTAAAATGTGAGGAAACGCTGCAGTTCTCTGTTTCACATCATTTTAAATGGCAGAGCTGCAGGTTCTGGGTCCGTTTGGCAGACGCAGCCCCCTCCAGCTCAGGGAAATTGTTAAAGGCACTTTTGACTACGCTCTGACATTTAATAGTAATAAAAAGTCTGCTCTCTCGCGCCAAAAAAAGTCACGATCCGACAGGTCTCCAGCAGGCAACCCCCCCCCCACCTATCCTTGCCTGACTCCTCTTCCTTCTCCCCCCCCCCCTCAGAGCCGGGGGTTGGCCCGCCAGCTGGTGGAGCAGGGCCTCAACGGCACCGTCCTGAGCAGGGAGGAGTTTGAGAGGAAGAAAGGCGCCTCGGAGGCCGCGAGGAGCAGCGCGGGGAGGAGGAGCCAGCCGACGTGAGTCTAAGCCCCGCCCCCCCCATCTCTGTTGTCTTAACGGGGGGGGGGGGGCACACGCGCATTCACACTCACTCTCAAGCCAGAGTATCAAGAGAGTCTGATACACTCTGAAAAAAAATGCTTCTAAAGTCTGGATGCGGTGGGGGGGGGAGTCCGCTCTGTGGTTCCTTTGTGCTCGCTCCTCGTGAGATGTCAAGGAGTAATGTTCGATTCCACGTGTCTTCTCCCTTGAATCTGGGTGTCGCCGTGGGGGGGGGGCATGGGGCTGGAGTTTCTGGTTGGTTTAGCTCGACCACATCTGACCTACGATCATTTTCCTCACCCATCAATCTGCAGATTACTTTCACAGTGTGCGAGTAGTTTAGTCCATGAAATCCCAGAAAATGAGGATTAAATCACATTTTAGTTTGCTCCTGTTTGTCCGACCAAAGAGCGACATTTATTATTAGAAGATGAACGTCACTGGATGGTGAATATCTTGCTTTTCTCAGGCAGGATCTCAGCCTCCCAGCACCACAGGAACACGTAAAACACGCTTTCATTCAGTTGATTTTGGGCTGAGGCTCTGCTCTGCTAATCAAGGCATGACAGGTCATAAAGTCTGAATCTTTTATAGCTGCGTCCGGTGCGTCAGCGGCCTGAGCAGCTTGTAATAACCTCTTCATGAACGTGTTCCAACAAAGGGATGAACGGGAGGCCATTCATCACGTCCACGTCCTTTGAACGCCGCCTGAATTCAAATCAAAATGCTTTACGTAAACAAGCGGGACGAACACACTGGGGTCCTGTAAACGCCCCCCCCCCCCCAGGGAGAACCATCCCACAGATACTGTTCTGCTTCTTGATAAAGCCATGTGGTTGTGGTTTCCCCCTTTGATGACAAGCCAGGGCAGACTCTAAATAAGAACATCCTGAACACACACACACACACACACACACACACACACATGGAGGTATCCAAACATTTACCTGCTAGGTGTTGAATTTGATTGAACCCTCAGATGCTTATCCAAACGTGCACATGCCCCCCCCCCGTCTGTGAACATCAGTGACACTGGTGAAATGGAGCCTTCACACCTGCAGTCACCGTGATGTTTCATCTCGTCCCGACAGGGAACCGTCCCCGGGATGTTTTAATATACACACATTAGTCTTTCCTGACATCCTCGGAGGGGCTTCATCAAAGGCGATAGTGGGGGGAGGGGGGGGGGGGGCAACCGTGTGGGAAATAACATCCTGAACATCAACATAGCAGCAGACCAATGTTCTCCACGTCAACATGTAGCCGAGTGCTGTCCAGCTCTCCGTGTGGGCACATCACGTCTTCTCCTGGCTTTGTTGACGTGCGCGCCCACGTGCACTGAGACCATGCGCCTCAGTGCACGTGGGCGCGCACGTCGGTCCGCACTGCTCCCATACAGCTGACCACCACTGTGTTGTCGAGGGGGGGGGGGGGCGCGCCGTCCTACTGGTTCACCCTCAAGCAACGTTAGCGCTGTTAGCGCCGTTAGCTTAGCTAGCATTGTTAGCTCTGTTAGCTCTGAGCCAGGAATCCAAATAAAGGGTTGTCTCCACACGCCAATAAACGTTACTACTGTCTGAAACCAATGTCTTTAATGCATTATGAACATTCCTATAATGCTACAAAAACGTTGAAGTAAACCAATTAAAAGTTTATTATTCCTACACAAGCTTTTAAACTAATAAACAACGTTGGCACACTTTAAAATGTGACTTCCTGTAAACAAGAACTACTTTTGCAGACCTTTTCCATCAAATCTGGTGCGTTGGAACTGCCTCCCCCCCCCTCCCCCCCCCCTCCGCCGATGCAGAGTGCTCTTTCCTCTGTGGTTTTGCTTTTTGATTGGACTTCCACCACCGTGACCCCCCCTGACCCCCCCCCCCTTCGGTCACATTGTGAAAACACCAGTCCCAGGATGCAATGTACCACCTGCAAAGTGGCTGAGCACAATCGGTACAGTGTTCCCCCCAAAAACAGCGAGGCCCCAGAAACTCAAGGATGTGCCGTAAACAAACTCAATGAGGTTGTTGTTTGGGACCCCCCCCCTCCAAACCACCCCCCCTCCATCCAGATCCCAACAAATTCATGCATTTGTGTAGATCTACACCCCTTTTCATCCAATGGAGACCTCTGCACCTGCATCCAGCCTGTAGGCCTTAACCCATGTCTCCCAAAGGCCTGTCTCTCTTCACCCCCCCCCCCCCCCACCCTCCTTTCTCTTCTTTTCAACCTCCCCGTGCTCTCTTGGAGACCTTTAGTGCCTGCAGGTGTATAAATAGAGCTGTTTTCAATTAAGGGCCAACCTCGCCTGTAGCGTGCATCCGATCAATGAATGCCCCGCACCTGTGGTAATAAAATACCACGGGGGGGGGGGGGAGATAGGGCCGGGAACGCTAATCAGATGTTGCCCTGTTGTTGCCCTGTCTCATTCTTAAGGGCAACATGCTCCTCCTGACAGCTCGGCTGTAAAGACCAAACAAAAGAGCCGGTGCTCTCATCAGACGTAAGTGAAATACAATACTTGAATGAATGGGGTGCTTAGTCACTTGTTTGGTTAGAGGGGGGGTGGGGGGTCAGAACGGGTCGTCAACAAATAGGGCTTCAGTTTGGGTCAAATACCTGGATTTGCTTTAAGTTGGTTACGTAACGAGCAAACGTGTGGTTTATCTGGCAAAACTTCAGTTACAGTGTTTAACTATCAACACTTTGAGTTGTTAATAATGTAATTACACGGATCACAATTACTATAAAAGACTAAAATAGCATTCTAAACGTTGTTAAATTATTAACACCGTAACAACGCTTAATGACCCTCTCATGTGTAACGACCTTACATCTGTTTCATCAGAGGGCCTCATCAACATGAAGGACCCTAACACGCAAACATTAAATCATTTCTGTCTATTGATTCGTCAGGAATCTGGTTCCACGTTCCACCGAAAGCTGCCAAACGCAACAAAGACCTCCACGTCCCCATGGCTTTGTGTTTTAATCTCCAACAGGCCCACCTCCCGGTTCTGGCCCGGGCCCAGGAGTCCATGTCAGCATATGTCCTGACCTCGCGTGCTCACGGCGGCGAGGTTTCCATCAGCCCCCCCCCCCCCCGCAGCCACGTTCATTGTCCATTGTGCTGCGGCCCCTTTTTTTCTCTTCTTCTCAGTCCACCTCAAGAATTCTGACTCCTCCGCGCTGCATTGAACGGGTCACTTGCCGTGCCAAGCACAACCGGTGCCACGGATCACGCCCGGCCCGAAGACATTTCAGCGCCGATCCGCCCCCCAGATGCTCGGCGGGAAAAGGACGGGGGACGGGGGATTCGCCCTCTCTGCTGTCTGCCCCCCCTGGCTCTTTGGGATTTTGGTGTTACGGGTGTGTAGCTTTGGACACACTTCCTGCCGGGCTTATCGACGCGAGCACCGAGCGTCGGCCAGCACCGTCCAGCAGGACTCTTCCAATGAGTTTGTCGTTTTTAGTCTCCTCGTGTTTTGAGGGATCAACATTTTTGGGTGCAGGTTTTGCTGTTTCCTGACCAAAGGACAGGAAAGGTGCCATTAGTAACCTTGGCAACCCTTAAAGCCCGGTAGATATGCAGCGACCTTGGTTAAATGATAATAATTCGACTTACTAGTGTCGTGCATGACTCTCAACACGTGCAAGGCAGACCTGGCTGTTCTTTCATTTTAACCCGTTGGGCTCGGATATGAAAAAGATGAC